>NW_015622508.1:3221240-3380843 GCF_000836275.1 Exophiala mesophila
TAATGACCCTAATGACCCTAATGACCCTAATGACCCTAATGACCCTAATAATGACCCTGAATGACACCTGATGGCCATCAGTGACGCGACTGGCTGGTCCCAGACATGGTAAACAGCTCTGAGCATTTCCTCCAGGGCTCAAAACTGCTTGCTTCACAGCTGACAATAGTGTATATGCGACCTCAGCTGTTTCTGCCCTTCGCAGGCCAAGAGATACAAGTGATACTTCAAGTCTATTCTGATTCTGGCATTTCTATACAGACCGACCTCCTCACATCTGAGTATAAGTGCCGGCCACATTATTTACCTCGCCCAGGACAAGAGCCGGATGCAAGGCGTCTGTCTGCTGAGGGACAATATTGGTGGTTGTGTGGTGAAACCATCTTTCTACAATGTGCAGGTATGCCCATAACAAGGCGCTGTTTCGCAATGCACGATTGCCACGCGGTTTCAAGAATCCCAACCCGAACGCCCGGCCAACAATAGCCACTGTGCTGTAGTGCCAGCCCCGCATTTAAAACGTTGCTCATGACTAATGTTGATCAAGCGTCATTGTTGCAGGCGCTCGTCGTCCATAGGCTGTGTGCATTGCTGGTTATCCTTCCGAGGCCTGGCTTCCAGCACTGCTCGTTCCGTCAGCAAGACGCTTTTCCGCAGCTTCCAGTTTCTCCTTGGTTTCGGCCAACTCGCTCTGGAGGCTCTTGATGTAGGTGATGGCCATCTCCACCGTGCTGGCCTTGCTGGCACCTTGGGCAGCCGCTGACGCTTTCCCCTCAACATCTTCGCCTTCGACCGGGCTGGCCTTTTCCTTTTTGACATTCGCCCCTGAGATGGACGGCGGCAACAGAGACTCAATCTCCTTCAAAGCCAAGTTGATTCGATTTCGTCGTCCTTGCTCGGCAATTTTGTGCGATGTCCGTTTGGAAGTCAGGTTCTCGGCCAAGGTCTCGGGATAAGAAACTCCGGGCAAATGGGTGCCTTCTAGAATATTCTGATAGTTGGATTTGGATGCCAGATACAGCGCACTCGCATCGGCCGAGATATGCGGAACTCCCGCTCCTATCACATCGTCAGTCACATGTTAGCGGATTCCAAGATGCGCGACTTACCCGTAGCAGGGACTAATGGTGAGATACTGGGAGATATCTTGGGTCGCAAGGCCGGTGAAATGGCGGCGGAGGAGGTGCTTTGCCTCTTCTTGCCAGCGCGTCCACCTCGGCCTTCAATTTTGCTTGGTTTGGCAAATTGGTCTTGCCCAGTCATTTTGCCGAGGAGGCCGCGTGGCGTGCTTCCCGCGCTGGTTTTGGCCGTTTTGGCGGCCATGATCGGCGTGCTCTCACCATCATCGATGTTGCTCGTGTCAAGGGTGGGTAATAAAGGGGGCTTGACACCGGAAACGGCGGCAGGCAACATGATATCCTCCATGAGTTCATCTGCCGTGGCGGCAGGTGCATGGTGTGTCAATTGATTCGACGAATCGTTCTGGTCGGCTGGCATTCTCATCAAGGTGGCCGGGGTAACAGGGTTGCCGGCAGCGTCTTTTTGCGCCATGGGAGGTGGCTGCGGGGATCGAGAAGAGAGAGGAATTGGAGGGGGTCTCATGGCGGTGTCGGACAGAGCCTCTGGCGAGACAGAATCATCACTCGTTTGGAAGATGGCACTATTGGGGGCGGACGAAAACTGCACATCGGAGCTCTTTTTATTTGGGTGAGTGGGCGTGGCTGGCGCCTTTTCGAGCGCGAGAGAATTCGATGACGGAACCCTGCGGCGAATCTGGGGTTTGACGGCGGGCGACTGCCTGACACTGCGAGATGCGGGACGGGCATTATTGCTGAGTCGTCTTCGAGCACGATTAGGAGCAGAGGTCGACGACTTGGGATTTGCAATGTCGATGTTGAGGTCGATGGGAGAGGCAGTGGTGCTGTTGTACGCATTCTGAGCTTCGATGGCAGGTGAGGTCAGCGGACTGAAGAAGTCGTCGGTAAGACCATAGTCAGACATGGCAAAGCCCCCGTCCATGGGCGTCTGTGCCGGAGAGACTAGAGGGGTGAAGGAGACCTGCAAGAAAAGACATCAGCCAGAAGTAGGTTTGAGATAAGAGCAGTGATAGTACCTGTTGGTGGTCAAAGAGGATCTGGCCATTGTTGCCCATGTGCTGCGTGTATTTGGCCGCGTGCATCTCAGCGCTCACTGGAGTTGGGGGAACATGGTAGTGAGGCTGCATCTGCATCTGTTGAAAGTGCTGTTGATAGTGCGGATAGGCATGGGATGGCTGCATGCCATGTTGGAAAGCAACGGCATTGTTGCCCGACCCCATGGACAAGTCAACCTGATCTTGAGAGGCAAAGTTGATGTTGGTTTCGGGGTTTCCAAAGCCCAGACGGCCCATGGGAGTGTCTAGGCCAGAGGGGTGTTGTCCCACGGCGGCGAACTGGGCAAAGTCATTGTCGAGGTCGAGGAACTTTGTGAAATCGTCGTCGGAGACGCCGACACCGACTCCAATATGATCATCTTGCATTTCCTGTGACCAAATGACGTTCTGGTCGGATTCTTGGGGCATGGTCTCGCACGGGTGGTAGAGTGGTGTCAATTTTGCGCCCGCAGGTGGGCTGCGGGAAGGCGGGCAGGAGTAGCACCACAATCAGAGGTTCATTGTGACCAACGGAAGTCGGTGAAGTGAATCACTGAGGGTTGGATGGGATTGACACAGCGAGATTCAAGGTAGTTGAGATAGAGGTGAGGTCGAAGAGATCTAGCGACGATGGCGCAGGCAGGTTGGGGTGGCTTTGGTGGTCAGCGAATCCAAGGGCAGAAGAGGGAGAAGGGGAGAGATAGTCCGTAGTAGAGTCGGTAGGAGAGGTACGGAGTACGGAGTACATCTGCAGTAGCTGGTGGGTTGGTGGGTTGGTGGGTTGGTGGGCTGGAGCGAGTGGTTTGGCTAATGAGGAAAAGCGAGTTCTCGGAAAAGCGAGGTGGGCATCGGGCTGGTCACTACTGCTAAACCTGGTCTGTGCGTCTGTGTCTGTGTTTTAGGGCTCTATCGGCTCTATTGCGAGGGAGAGTGGGATTATGCCGCGACCAACTGCCCCGAGAGATGAAGGACGAGGGACGGGCGGGCAGCCCGAGGCCCTAAAGACCCCTGCCCTTGTTGTAGTTTTAGAGCCGTAAGAGCCTGGCATCTGTCCTCCGTACTGATTTTGGGGACTTGGCGTGGGTGTGGCGTGGGACGTCCTCGGGGCTTCACCGAGGGTCGAGGAGTCTAAAAGTGACGCGGGTCAACGGGGCATGAAAGCCCAAACATACTCCGTAGTGTTTTCCTACCGTAGCCATTTCGTATGTATCTGATATTCATTACTATACAAGCTTTCCGTTGATACACTTCCATTTGTACGTGTTAATAAATAGCTTGAACTCCCCTGCTGACAGGCTGATTGTATGGCCTTTAGTCTCGATCAAGTCGAATTGGTGTAATAGATTCTAGAATGCATGGAAGCTTTAGTGTCAAAGCTTGACCTGTATCGGAGGTGTAACTATCTTCCTACATGTGTACTCATAAGCGAGTATACTTTTTCGCAGCACGTGTGGTGAAGGTTTCTCCCATCATGTTGGCCGGTGTTGGTAACGCGTGCGGTTGATGGAAAAATGTTTGCTGGTGGGTCTATCAAATTTTGTCGGCAGACACAAACGGTGTGTCCATGCTAAAGAAAGGTTCGTAGCCACTGTGGCTATGAATGTGCTACCATGGTGGACCTTGATCTCGATTTTATTAATATTATCATTAATCATTAAATGAAACCGAAAACTCATTGTACTGTAGAATGCTCTTCGTGCCAGGGAGGATAGTTTAGATCTCAAGCCCTCCGAAAGAGTCAGTCTTGATGACTTGCAGATGCCAAACTCGACCGAGCGGGGGCATTTGGGTGGGACTCAATGATGCGTGTAGGCGCCTCGGGCATCCCTTTTGTTCCCTCGTCCCCTCTCTCAGTAGTCCCCTCGTCCTTCTGGTCCCTCTGGTCCCCTGGATTTTGTCCCAAGACTTTTCTGTCAGGTGCTCTGACTCTCCCGTGACTTGCTTTGCCTGCTTTGGTTGCTTCTGATGAGTCAGCAAATCCAACCAGCCTCAACCTCAACCTCAGCCTCGTCGTTGTCGTTGCTAAGATCTCCTCCCATTGGCTAACGGTCTCTTTTGGACAGGACGTCTTCGACATCCATGTTGCCAGTTCTAATACGCAGCCATCTTCAACCTCGCTGAGACTAATTTCAGCGTCTCTGAGCATTCCACCAATTCAAGGTAACATTGGTCCACTCGTCTTTCTTTCAAGTTCAGCGCCAGCGCCAGCGCCCGCGCCATGTTGAAGCCTAAGGCGTTATTGAAACATTCAAAGGCCAAGAAAAAAACCCAGCAGGTTTGGGAAACCAACACCTCCAGTTCTGCCCAAGGCTAATTCCATCTAGGTTCTTGAGACCGCCGATGATTTCCAGGCAGCCGGAGTGGATTTTGAGGAAGCTGCCGGCAAATGGAGGGCAGGTGACGCCGTAAAGTCACTGCGATTCTTTGCCAAAGCCGTCGATGTCTACAACCAAGGATTGCAAAAGTACCCCAGCAGCCTCGACCTTGCCTACAACAAGTCAGATCCCCCCCCGTCCGGTCTGGATTGATCACTGACCAAGCCACAGAGCACGTACCCTGTTGGAGGTTGCCACTCACCCACTTCTAGTGGATCATCTTCCAATCCCACTCGCGGATGCTTTACAACAGGCCTTGGATGCCCATCAATATGCTTTGAACCTCGATGGTGACAATCCCGACACCCTCTTCAATACCGCCCAAGTATTGACCTCTATCGCTGAGCTTCGTGCTGCCAACGGAGCCGAAGGTGATGCAATCAGATTCTTGGAAGACGCACTTGAACTTCAATCACGCTGTCTAGCTGTCCAAGAACTCAAGCTTGAGGAATCAACGCAACAACAAAAGGAATATGACGCTCAGCCTCAACCCACCATCAACTCCGGCGCCGATGAATCGCAAGCAGCTGCGACAAGCACAATTGGTCAACCGGATCCAGCTGAAGAACAGTGGTTCTCCATTGTCGAGCCTATCACTACCGATACCCTGGTCGACACCGTTCTTGCTCAATTGGGCACTTTGACCACTCTCTGTAGCATTCTGTCATCTGCAACCATTCACGCATCTTCCAACGGGCTTGCATGGATCGAGGAATTTTCCTCAAAACTCATCGGTGCAAAATTAGCACATCTTCTCAAAGAAGCTGACTCCGAACGCCTTCAGGAGGCTGCCTTGGCGAGAGCAAACCTCATGTCTCACCTATTGGCAGCCGGCTATAGACTCGGCTCTCTAGACTCCTCAACGTACAAGAGGGAGCGTGATGAAGCTTTCCAGGCACCAGAGTTGAAAATGGATCAATCGTATGCTTCTTTGACTGCCAACGCACAAAGTCTCATTCTCTTCAATTCAGCATTGATGGAAACCCAACGGTCGGATTCTGTTTCACAATCATCCCAGCGATGGAATGCACTGTCCGCCGCTGTCAATCTTCTGGCTGCAGCCGCAAAAAAATCAGACCCTGTTCCCGATGAGATAGCCGACACTCACCTGAATCGTGGAAATATTTCGCTTCTGTTGTACCAGTTGGGCCAAGCTCCTGTCTTCTATCAGCAAGCTATCTCCAATGCGGCTCAAATTCTCAAGAACGCAGAGGTCTTTTATCGCAATGCGAGCAAACTGTTCCAGTCAACTGATGCGAGAGACATATCACAATTTAGAGCAGCCATCTCTCAGGCTCTTCAGGCACAGGTCTCTCTTCCTGAAGCTGCACTACAATTCGGGCAAAACAAGGACCAAACTTGGATTCAAACCCAGATGGAAGACATGGTTGATGAAGGGCTAATCACGAGAACTTGGTAAACTAGCAGGAGAATTCGCGACATAGAACGGTTGATATGTGGCAGAAAGGTAATTGTTTGGAGCAACGCGTCAGAATCGCGCCACATATTACTCTGCCACCCTCGTGGTGAAGGTCAGGCAGAATTCTTGAGATCAAACCACTACCGCTTATCGAACTGCGGACTTCCAACATTCACCTTCTTGCCCATGACAACCATCCTGTTCGTGATATAGCAACCATGGTTACTGAGGACACATCACCGCTAGGAGGGCGAGCTTGTGTTTACAACACGGAACTCGCTCTGGTACGCGAGGCATTTATGAAAGGGAGATACAAAAAGTGCGCTGCCCTGTGCGAATCTCTACAGCCTCGAGATGTAAGCCCACCGTTCAGCCTGTTTGATCATCTCTATCTCGTGAAAGCAACGGCTAACATCATCCCTCGTCCACGAAAAGTTACCACCACTATATCAGGCTTACCTGTGGTACTACCACGCCACTTGTCATGAATTCATGGGCCTCTCGACGCACAGTCTTTCCAGCAACAAGCTTCGGCTCCTCGAAATTGCGAGAGACAGCCTACATTCAGCCTTGCAATGTCTACCTCTCCCCTTTGCCATTACCACCCGTGGGCGGTATCAGTTCCCAGAGGGATCACCTTTTGGGTTGCAGGTCTCGCCTGTCAGCAAGGACCAGACATGTCTAAACCAATTCAGCCCACAAACACCATCCATGCCATCACGGGGTTTGCCTCGAACGATTTCCTCGTACAGTGTTTTAACCGACTGGGAGGAGCCCGGAACATTCATGCTCGTCGGTCCGCAACCACTGCCAGAACGTGACATGAAAGCGTCCTCTGAAGTCCGGAGAGAGTCGCCACAACATCTGCGCAGCATCAGTGTCTTGCCGCCTGCATCACCGAGGAAAGATCACAAAGCGAGACTTAGCCAAAGCCTGAGTGTAAAGCACAACCTGGCCCACGAGCTGGTCCCGTCACCTCTCTTCAGCCGAACCAGAAAGTCCGCCTTAGGAGGACCTGGCGCGGATGAGACGACATCACGACCCCTTCCTGCTCTTCCATTTAACCATAACGCTGGCTTCCAAATTGTCGGCACACGCATAAAGCAGATCCCGAGGGCCAAAATGGTTGATGACACACGCAAGACCGGCATACAGACTCTGATTGCACGTTTTGAAGAAAGACTCCCTCTGTCTGACACCGCCAGCCCAACATCCACAATCACCCATCATCAATCTTCCCCTTATCCATCGACACCGATCACCCCGCGTTTCGACATGATCCATTTAGCGTTTAAACCCCATTCAACCCCAAACAATGCTCCCAGAAATTCTCCATCGACGCCTGCGTCTGCCAGCCTGGCGAGGCTGAACATGATGCTATCCTCCTTCCGGAACGAGGTTAGAGTCCAGCTGTCGGACGTGACAGCCCAGATCCAACAGACAGAACGCCTCCAGCTTGAGCATTGCCGCAAGAAAACTTTGGGCAATTGCCGTCTTGCGAGTTTCTGGTCATTCGAGCCAGCCGTGGATTCACAACAGTCGATGCCGGCAATGACCACAGCAACGGCAACGGCAATAGCAACAACACCATCGAATGACCGGGCACTCCCCACTCGGCTACCTCCTCAGAGTAATAATACTCAGATCCTGGCACGCAAAAAACGCATCGAGATGCTACGGGCTGATAAGTGGCGTGTGAGCAAGGAGAAGCATGGTTTCAAGGGTCAGGCCTACTATGACGACTTGTGTGCACGTACTAATGCTGAACTAGACCAGTCTCTGCAGCGTTACAAGGGTGCTGAAGAATCAGGCTGTGCCAGACATGTGACAACGCCTTGTGATGGATGAATATCACTAGGCTTGGGTAGGCGATTGGTTGGTCTCGGGCGCAATTTGTCCCTCGCTTTGTGTTTAGGTCCTTGTGCTTTCGATTATTACGACTGAATGTTGCTGACGAGTCACTGATGTCTTGCATAGAGGTGTCTAATGAAAAGAAATGAGGTGGATGATATTGGTAACAGGGTTAACACAGCTATTGTATCCTATCCTTCAACCCCTGATTTGATTCAACCTTCAAGTCGTAATACGCCGCCCTCGTATCACCGAGCAAGTAGTGGGCTATTTGTTTCTGCATTCTCAACCTAAGCCATGTCACGGGATAATCACCGCCGGACCATGTCCTTGTGTAAAAACTCCTCCTTGTGTCCATTCTTACTCCGTTCTCAGCTCTTGAGAAGATGAAGTTTGAAAATGTAAATGAAATGTCATAATCGTAACAGAACCCATCATCAATGGTTCACCCAAGCCCCTAGAGTGGGACAATTTTTGGGTTTGAGATCCAATTTGGGAGAGAGCCCGCGAAAGGGGGCTCTTATGTTTGTTTGAAGGGGAGAGAGTAAAATGCGGCATGAATTACCACAACTTCTGTAGCACTCTAGATGCTCTCTCTAAGCGAATTTGGCTTCCATGTTGAAATCAAACATGTCATCCGCCCATTGCTCATTGAAAATGGGATTGTTGTCGAGGGCAGCAAAGGCCTCGGGCTCGCTTGGAAACAAGGTGGCACCGGGTCCAGCTAGGTTGGAGAAAGCGCTAGTATCTCCCCCAAATAGAGCGAAATCTCCTTGAGGAAGATCAAACTCGGTCGGCATCATGACATCATCGTCAAAGGATTGAACCGAAGTATCCGCAACCATGGGAGAGTAGTTGGACATGGACGGATTGCGAGAATGAGGTTGGAGAAAGGAATTAGGGGTTTGCAGACCAATGTTCCAAGTGCTTGGCTCTGGACAGTCGACGGCCATGTCTATATGGGTGCTGTATGGAGATGGCTCAGTGATGTTGCTGTAGGTTGGAGTAATTGGTGTGCCCATCATGTGAGAGCTCGGGGTGCTGTTGGTGGGAGAGATATAGGCTTGAGCAGAGTTGGAATAACTCTGAGGAAAGGTGTTGAAGTCAAAGTCGTCCAGGGTCTGAGCATACTGCATGGGCTGAGTGGCCCTGGGAAAGATGGGATTGGAGTAGGTGACAGCACCTTGACCAAAGTTGCTGTCAAAGGTGTTCATGGGCTGATCGAACGGGGTAATGGCAGTACTACCGGCAATGCTACCAGCAACGGAGCTATTGTCGTCCCAGATGGATCCGGTTCGCAGAGACACTGCAGGACTGGGAGAATAGTCCATGGCTGGAGTGCGAGGAGTCTGACCGGGCGTCATCTTGACGCTGCCCATGGCCTTATCTTTGCCCTTGGCCCGCTCATAGGTCCACCCGTGCTTCTTCTCCATGTGCTGCTTGCAGTTCGACTCACGCTTGGTCTTGAACTCGCAGTACTCGCACTTGTAGAAAAGGGGATCGGCTGAATGCTTATCGTTCCAGTGACGTTCGAGTTCCTTTTCTGTGGGAAGACCCTGCTCATGATATTTGCAATTGGGCTCCGAACACTTGTAAGGCCGAGAGTGTGTCTTCTCATGTTTGGACAAGTCGCATTTTCTCGTGAAAGTCTTGTCACAAGTCTTGTCACTACATTTCATCTCGATGTGTTCAGGTATGTAGCCCTTCTTTCTGCGAGCCATGGAACGAGCAATGTCCTCGTCCAAAGCCGTGCTGCTTTGCCTCTTGAGGCCAGCGAGAGGTTCATACGGCTGTCCCGTTCTTAGCGAGATGCCTTTGCCATCCTTCCAGCGGACGAGTTCGGCGAAATTGCCGGTCTCGTCAAGGCCACCCTCGAGAGTGACCTCGTCATCAGGAGAATAGGCCATGTCGTCGGATTCTTCGACAGTGGCAGATTCTGAGGCAGAACTGGAAGATCCGATGTGACTGGCTAGTCTGTTAACTTGCTGGACCAGATCGAGGAAGTATCCGTTGTCGTAAGGGCGGTCGGAAGCACGTCGTTGCTCCGACTCAGAGAGTTGTTGGTATGTGTCGATGACAAGCTGGATGGTGAATTCACCAAAGCTTCGATACAATTGAGTGGAGATGGCAAGAGTCTTGCCAGGAATGTCAGACCGTGTTGGATAGCGGGAGATGAGCGTGCTTACCAATGGCTGGAAGATGAGGCTTTGTTCAAGATCTCTCAAGGATCTGATGGATTTGTTGGTCCGAGTTCCTAGAGCAGTGACGAGAGGATGGAGAGTTTGAAATCGGGATTCTTCGAGGATAGGGGTGATAATATAGTCCTTGACCTTCTTCTTGGCGAACGAGCTTAGCTGAGGGTGACGAACAACAGGCCTTGAGGCCGGTGCAATGCTTTGGGTGACAGCGGATCGGCTGACTAGGCGAGGACGGCGAGAGGTTGATTCTGGAGAGTCAGCTTCTGTTGGGGAGAGGTTAACATCATCATCACACATGACCATGCAGCGGGCAATCCAACCTTGAATCAAGTCTTGGACGACAAGACCGTCTTCTTCACAGGTGCTTCCCCCGATCTTTTCGGCTGAGTCACTGATTGACGACCCGATTCCACTATCTCTATTCGAGGCCAAGTCCAAGGCTTTATCCAACGTGGCAGAGAGACCTTTATCAGGGCCGATGGAAGAACCAAAGCCTTCGTCTGAAGGGAGGGAAACACGACGGACAATGTGGTCAAAGTTCTGTGCTGATCTGCGTCGGGTCGAGGACTTTGTTCCGCGGGCGCCTGAAAAGGTTTGTTCAAATTCGGCTATAGATCGAGCAACGTCTCCTTTCTCTGAAAGCCAACTGGTCAAGGTAGAGGAGGAGCAGGATGGTGAACGACGAGCGAGGTAAGGAATGCTCAGGCTCGGGTCACTCTCAGATGGCTGAGACGAGGGTAAGTGGAATGTAGCGGCTTTGGACATCTTATGAAGGAGACATGCTGAAGACTCTGCGGAGACTGAAGAGGAAGACAAGTTTTGGGTGACAAGGCGATGGGAGCGACGATGAGCCAAAGGAGTAGGAGGAGGAGGCATGGTGGAGGAGGCCATGCTGAGTATATGAAGAGTCGAGCAGGATCAGACAGGAGAGCAGATGACACCCCGGAACTAGACCGAGGGTTAGAATGCAATCGATTGGCTGGAATCTGGCCGCGGACAGAAGTTGTGACTCACCCGAACCCAATGATATCGACCAGAATGAGATGGAACAAAGTATCGCAGTTGACGCTGTGTACTCACAAGTGTGTATTCGACGGTAAATCTCTGTACGATGACTGAAGGCCGATGGAGAGATGACTTGAGGTGTTGTGGCCGACGTTTGAGGAGGAGTGGGTCGATAGAGACGAGGTTATCGTGAACGCTTGTAGTCTCGGGCAAGGGGGAGGCGGGGCTGGGTGAATATCCTTGTCTCGTTGGGCAAAACAGAGTAATGATACAGCGGGTAACTCGAGAGAGTGATGTGTCCTTTGTCAAGAGAGGGAGGCGGGATGGTTTGATAGAATCAAGGCGTGGTTGATTGTGGTTGAGAGATTGAGGGTTGGGGTTGGGATTGTGATTGAGGGTGTACCGTAGGGGGAAAAGAAGGAAGGAAGAAACGGATGGGAGTTGTCTGAGGCCAGAGTGGCAACCTCAGGTATCTGTTGAAGTTGAACCAGATGAAAGACGACCCAAGGAGAGAAAAAAGGTGTGGAAGGATTGAGAGGAAAGAAGATGGGCGTGTGTATGCGTGACTTGGTGCTGATGATGTGAAGTTGGGACCAGTGCTGCCTATTCTCTTGGCAAGGATGTGGCACGCCCACGCACGCCTTTGGTCTGTGGCCTTCCTTTGGCTTCGCTGCACTGGCCCAATGGCGAGTGTGGCGCGGACATAACGCTGCCGCCTTGACTCGCTCTTAAACCCTGTCACCGGCCGTAAACTCCACTCGGCCCCGGGGCTTCCGCTCACCGGAGGACGGGGGATTTCTAGCAAATGTCACTATTAAGAATGACCTTTTGAGGCCCTAAGGAGCCCCATCGTGCCCCCCGGTGCCCCCGTTAAACATTATTACCACTTATAAACTAGGAAATCCAATCAAGCCATGTTTGGTTTTATCAAACATGTACGGAGTACTTCATAGCCTGTTATCACGCCAGCTACCTGCAGTAAGTAACAAGCTGAATCCTACACGAGAGCGAGTTCCTTGTTTTTCTTCAATTTCCAGACTACCACTTACCAAACAATACATGGTTCAATATGATGTACTTAGTGGAGTCAGGCGAAATCCGTCGGCCACAGTCGCCAGATCAGCCTTGTACAGATGTTATTATTGTACATCTACGGAGTACATAAGGTACTCCGTACACACACAGTAGCCTTCATGCACTAACCGTTTCCAAACCAAGATCTGCTGTGTCGCCTCGACTTCATCTCAATCACGTGAACAATGCGGCGCAATGACCAGCCGGTCCAAACTCTAAAGCAAAGTAAAAGGCCTCAAAATGTCAAGAAGCAATTATATTTCCCGCCCTCTGTTGCCCGTCCAAGTTGGAAAAACCATCCCTATTTCAAAGATGACGATTCCCACTGCAGGTATTTTTCATGAATGGGACAAACCAAGTATGTCATTGCCTTTCTTTTGGTCGGTCTTGGATGACGAGTTGCGAACTTGGATATTCCCCAACCAAAATCTAGGTGTCCCGTCTCAGAGGATATGGAACGCCTGACGCGTACCTGGCAGTAGATTGTATCAGCCAGTCATTGAGCGCCTATCATGTGCAATGTCATACACACCGGTCGACTACTGCAAAGTTGCTCAGAATTATTCTGTACGCGTACATATTCGTATGCGACTACCCTAGTCGAATACCTCTCCCATGCTGGACAAGCGGCAACCGTTGTCCCATTCCGCGGGAGAGGTCAAGCAGTGGGAGTCAGATGAAACCCCGTTCACATCATCGTCATGAACTACGCCATCCCTACACATATCCATATCGTACGTCCCACAAAAGCTCAACCCTGCACAGCCGCGAAGCCAACACTACCAAGGATCCACCGTCAGCTCCAGTTATGCCAATCGGAGGAAATGTCGGATGGCTTCTTGATTGTTGGTTGGCGCTGAGTAATTCACCAAGTCCACAGCCCCCAAAATGTTCACAAGCAATCCACTCGGTGGGCTGTTTGACGGTTTGGCAGCTCCAGCTACCGAAGCATGCCCCACTGTGACTCTTCTCGTATTCTCAACCAATCGCATTCAGCACGCTCGTCGCGTTTCTTTACGACGACCTTGGGCGTTACCGTCCTTTGCAACATCGTAAATGCATGCATGCCAGATGTCCTTCATTTTTCAAATGGCACAGACGGGCAAAATCACCACCGAGATGCGAGCCCTCCTTCCGTGAGTTTGATCTTTGGAACGAAGGCGGCAAGTGCACCTGCAGTTTTTGTGGCGTCTATCACAGTCCACGATTGCAGCCACGTGACGCTGTTATGAATACGGTAAATGATATTCCCACTACGCATGCACGAGTGTGAAGTTGAGAGCATTATGTCTTCAACAGTTCCAAGGGATGTCATCATGTTTCGTATGTGTAATGAGAAAATCATTATGATAATAAGTCACAATGTATGTATGTTCAACTGCACCTGCTCAGGGATCCATGTCCATTGTCCACCTCATAACTGGGACGGTCGCTCACCTCTTCCTTTCCGTAGGCTCAACTGCCGGCTAGAAACTCGCTATTTACTTGCCAATCGGTGTGAATTCTGTAACCATCTTCAGCATCAAAATCATGGAACCCCTATCTCTCAACTCCATCGCTGCGCTTTCCCTAAACCAGATGAATCACGTGTATGCCATGTACCTAAGCCTCATCTGACCTCAACGCCCATCATCCTGTCAATGCTCTCTTCCGCCGAGTCCCATGTCAGGATAGACACCATTGTAGAAGCCACCGGCATTCGAACTGTGTGGACCAAAGCCCATGCTGTCGGCATTTTCGTTCATCATCCCACCAATCCCAAAGTCCACATTTGCATTGATAAAGGTATCGCCGTCAAACAAGGGGTCCTGGAAGATGGTAGGCATGGAGAGATCAAAGAAGCCGTCGAAAAGGTTGTCCAGGTTGTTGAAGTTGTCGTAGACGCTCATATCCAGTGGTCCTCCATCAGTTGGGAAAGGCTTATTGGACGACGAAGCAAGGACCATCCGAACTGCTGGTGGGGTAGGCATCTCTGGCCGAGTGCTCAGGGTCGACACCGAACTTGACAAGGGGCTGGGCCGTGGTGTTGCACCTGTCGGGTTCGAGTGCGTAGCAGCGGCGTGTGACAGAACGTGGAGAGCGTTACCGTTCACCTGACGGCTCTTCACCGTCGCTTGAGGTACAACCTGCTTGATCTTTTGTTCAAAGGGTCCAAACTTGCATGGCGAAGTCTCAGCCTCCAGTGCATTGGCAATGCTTCCAATTGCATGTTTCTGCACCCCGGGCTGTTGCAAACTTTTAAGCGCTTTTCTCCCCAGCCGTGCCAATGCATCTGCTGTCCACCAGTACGTACTGAGTTTTTCGAGGGTTTCACATCGTGTCGCCAGGTCTGCCTGTGCACGCTCGGCATCTAGGTAGTTATCTCGGAGACCGCGGTATGCTACTGTAAGGGAGAGCCCAACGGCATAAGGGATTAGCGGGATTGGCGCCATGCCAGTATGGCCTCCGTTGGAGATAAGTTGCTGTATCCGATCCGAGGCTCCTATTCTCCGGGCGTATGACGCTGTCGTGGGCCCACCAGTTCGACAGCTGAGGATGGCAATGACATTGTAGGAAATCTCGAGAATATCTATTGACAGGGTAAGCAAGGCTCCAATTTGACCTTGAATCTGGTTGACACTCACTGTTATCTGCACGGGGCAGCAGGTCGAGTTCGATCCCCTCGACGATAGATTGATACGTTGGAAATTCGGTTTCCCAGCCAGTCGAGTTGGGGTCTGCCGTGGGTCTGTAGAACTCAATCACTTTATCCAAGAGATCCCCTAAACGGAGCCATGCAGCAATAACTACACTTTTTGGCTCGGCCTCAACATTGGGTCGCTCAATATCGATGTCACGATTCGCAATCATGATCGGCCTACCTCCCACGCATGCATTGATCTTATCCAGTGTCCAAATGGTCCACCAAAGCATGCTTGAAGAATCTTTGACGGTCCGTCCAGGAGTGTGAATATGAAGGCCTGCTGTCCATGCGTCGTGGATAGCCTGTGACAGATGCAACGAGGACTCCTCAATCCCTCCCGGACCATCGTTGTGTAGATGCATCAGAGTCAAAATCTGAATCTTGGTGACACGATCTGGCTCGAGGTCAGCCTTCATGGCTGCGTCGAGGCCAGTATGGAGGCTCCTTGCAAATGGAATCGGGTCGAGCAAAGGTCCATCGTCGTATAAACGAAGATAAGACGCTGCCTCTTCGGTCTTGCAGGTGACTAGGCAGATAGCCTGCAGCAGAAAGATCGAACATTTTCCGTCGGTATAGTCCTTTAGGAGTTTGATGCCGTCTATGATGGGAAGAATGCCGTCAATGCAAGCAATGTAAGTCGAGACCAAAGCATCTTGTGTGGCCTTGGGGAGGACACGGAAAGCCCCAACTGCTTGTAAATAGTTGCGCTGGTGGCCGGTCAAGACCCTCCGACCCCCTTCAACCTTGCCGTACTTTTCCACATTGATCGGGGTCTTCTCTCCTGCCTTGGTAACAGGTCCAAGGTCTTCAGCCGGAAGTCCATCTCGAGCATGTCGCGACTGTTCGACCCAAGTTCCTATTCGACTGATTCTTTTCGCTCCATCTGGCCTCGAAGATAGGTCTGTCAGGATCGACTCAGGATTGAGGTCGCCCACAAATCGAATCGGTTCCTTGTGGGTTAGATTGGGGAGTACACGCTCGAGGCCATCTGTGTCGGCTTGTTGATCAGGATCCCTCTGAAAGGTATGGTGGCAACGTTTCTTTGCGGCGCGACACTTTGCACACGCCCTGGCCGCTCGCTTTCGACTGGCAAAAGCTGCAGTATCTGCTTCCCAAACCACTTGCATCTGTGAGAATTATACTGGTTGTTTACATAAGATGAGATGTATGTTTCGTGGAATGGGTCGGAAAATGACTCAAAAGAGAGATCGTCCCGCTAGTACTAATGGAAAGAACGGCGATGGGTGGTCAGGTGGAAGGTGCCAAGCCGACCAGGGGCCACCCACATGAGGCACGTGATATCACATAGGAAGCCGCAGCCAGATTGGTGTCAGCAAAGGTCTTATTGTTCTATATGTCATTATCGCAGTATGATTGTTGACACGTACAACTAGCTTCGACAGGGACTTATTGTTGAGTCGTCGTCGAGAGGAGGGAGATTATCAGTATTCAGGTCATTACATGGCACCTTCACTAGATGCATCGATGCCCCATTTTCCAACTTCTAGCATCGCAGCATCACCACCTTCAGCAAGAATGCCCTGGCCCTGGCCCATAAGTCCTTCCAGGCATAGCCATGGGTCCCGTCCTCCACCCCATCTAAGAACCTCCTGTTTGAATCTTTCTCCTGCAGCTCGATCTAAGCCGCCAGCGTTCTCTCCGTCCCGAAACACAGCTCTCCACACCTGTCGCGCAATGGCTCGGTCAAACAAGTACGAGTAATAGGTTGCGCCGTATCCATAGAGATGTCCAAAGAATCCTTGCCAAGAGGTCTGCGGTGGTTCATGGACACTTCCGTAGCGCTTCCAGACGTCATGGTAGACATCTGTCGAGTTGTACGAGCCACTGGCTAGAGCTTTGACTGGATCCGTCGAGTGATATACCTGATCCAGGAGTGCCATCAGGATCTGGCCTTCGTTATTCCAACCACCGGTTGTTTCTGCCAGCGTTAATCTCTCTTGCGCCAGCGCGCTGATCATCTCGTCTGGAATCACAGCGTCTGTTTTCCAGTGACGGGCGAAACTCTTCAACACCGCGGCATCGGTCGCAAAATATTCCATTAACACGGAAGGAAGCTCTGCAAAATCTGTAGCGCACCGAGTACCAGAGATGCCCTGCAGAGATGTGCGTCCCAAAATGCTGTGGATGGCGTGTCCCATTTCATGGAATAATGTTGTTACACTGTGTAGTGATAACAAGGAAGGGCCGGAAGAAGTGGCTGGCCCCTGGAAGCCACAAACCAGCGCGATTATGGGCGTCTGATGGCATGTCGCATTGCCAGATGGTGTTGTAGAATCCATCAAGGTTGGCATTCCATCGTTGATAGGCTCGTTCTTCTCTCGACATTCTTGGATCTCTTCCTCTGAGATCTCTCTCGAGCAAAGGAGTGTGAAATGTGCCGGGTTCGGGAGCTTTCCTGGACGGAGGAAGAGATCGCAGTACATGGTGGCTATATGTTGGTCGCTTTCCGTGTACACATCCAATCTGCGGACTTCTGGATGCCAAGTTTCCCCCTGCTGAACTTCTCTTGGAACCAAGCGGACACCGTACAGGGATTCAAAAAGACCAGACAAGCCTTGCATGACATGACCTAATGCGAAATAGGAGCTGACATTTTCTCGGAGCCGGGATTTTGATGTTCTTGGGCCCAGTCTGGCCTGCTGCTGTGCAAGCTTACTCAGGAGGTACGTATGATCCCATGCATCTACTGATGTGGCGCCTTGAATGAGTTGGCGTTTGATTTCCATTAAAGGCGCCAGCTCCTTCTGAACCTGCGGCTTGTTGCTTTGGTTCAAAGACTCGAGGAAGTTCATCACCGCTTCGGGTGTCTTGGACATTTTGTCCGCAAGCGACATCTGGCCGTAGCTGTCATGTCCTGTTAACTGCGCTAATTCAGCCCGGCGAAGAAGTAACCGCTCAAGCCTTCCTATAGTCTTCTTCGATGCAGTTCTTTCAGCAATGTAAAGCTCTCTTCTGACGGCAGGATCGGTGGCGGAGCTCATGACCATCTTGGATATAGGACTGTAGATTGGAATTGACGCCCTCTCCCACCTCTTCCATCCCTGGACTAGAGTAGGATCAACACCAGCCAATGAAGAGGCCGTGAAGGACACATTTTCCCGGGCATGTTCCATCTGATTGATAAAGTCCGTTCCTACCTGAGCAATCTCGTTCGATAGAGAGACGAACTCCTTCCTCTGTCGCTCTGGAAGGTCAATGCCTGATTTGGCAAAGTCTTTCATCAACAGCTGGGCCACCATTTTCTCTTCTTCGGTCCAATGACTCTGGACCGTGGGCATATTCCATGCTGTTCGAAGCTGTTCATTGAGGCCTGTGGTGGTATTGAGCTCATTCATGTACTGGTACATTAGCGAGTAGGAAGCAGTTGCGGCGGAAGCCACATCGCCCGAAGGATGGATGCTTCTGATGAAATCGGACAGATCAATGACGCGACACAGCAAGTCACTCAGTCTATCCAGATCTCGCGGAATTCTACGGTACTGCTCAACGGTGGAGGCAGCAAGAGTTCTTTCGACCAGTCTTTTGCATTGAGCAACAGATACTTCGGCGAACCTCTGGAAGCCTCGTGGGCTGGTCAGGTGGCGGTTCCCTATCAGTCCCGAGCTCTTTGCACCAGCACTCCATGATAATGCCTTGTTATTGAAGACCTCTCGCAGAAGGGTAGAATCATGTCGTCGGGTAGACGTGTCCTGCACGTGTGCGGATTCAAAGGTGTTATCGCGGTCGGGGAGGGTGGCAGTAACTGTGGCAGTGGAATTGAATCTCTTTTGCTTGCTGAGACATCGGGCACATATCGAGGGCGCACGCCATCGAACTTTCTGCATGTCTTGAGGAGTGCTTCTCAAGCTGCAGTACAAAGAAGGGACTTTGGAATGGTGACGAAGCTTGTCCTGTGTACAGTTTGTCCAGGGTTTATCGTGGAATCGGGCGCCTGCGCAAAATCCTCGATGATAGGCATGTCCATGCGGAGAGCAGAGCGCGGAGAAGGCAAGTGCATTCGATTAAATTGTTCATCAGGCAGGCACTCAGCGACAGCCGCAGCCGCAGCCCGCAGTGCGCGCATGTGACGCCAACGAAATGCGCTTCGAGTCCCAAGGGGGCCTACAGCAGAGTACAGCAGACACTATAGCAGTATTGCTGCCAAGACCTAGCAGACGGCGACGCGAGAAGCTCCATTGGAATTCTTGCGAAAGTTGACAATCAGACACCACCCATATACAGTGAGCATCCCACGACATTATGAGTCCCCTGAGAGCAATGGGGGCAGTAAGTAACACCCAGGTCTCTGTTTTTGTATCTACTGACTTCTCGTGCAGTCACGTCGAGCAGCGTTCTTGGTACTTGGCGGTGCGACACTCACTCAGTTCCCAGCACCCTTCAGAACAGTGTATGCCGAAGCTCCCAAAGACGATGTAAGGTGCCTTGTCTTCCGGTCCGAAACATGAAACTGACTCGACATGACTTCAAGCTGCCAGAAAAGAAACCTATATATTCATCCTATCCTGTGGCTCCCACGACACCGAAACCTTCTCCAACATCACCAGTCTCGAGTTCGAACCCAGTGTCACCGACCCCAACCGACAGATTAACCTCCCACGTCAAGACCGCCAGACTCTTTGTCTATGACAAGTCACTTGCCGCCGAGAACAGCTTTAATGACCTTTTAAGTTGGGCATTCCGAAAGGAAACAAATTTCACTAATACGATTGCTTCCCTCGCTCCGGCTCCAGAAACCGGAGAACAGCTACTTCCGGGCGCGATTTACGTCCTGGTCGCTACGCTAGCAGGCTCAATTGTTTCACGGAATCG
Source organism: Exophiala mesophila (assembly GCF_000836275.1). NCBI lineage: Eukaryota > Fungi > Ascomycota > Eurotiomycetes > Chaetothyriales > Herpotrichiellaceae > Exophiala > Exophiala mesophila. Next base: position 3,240,808 of record NW_015622508.1, read on the forward strand.
AGGCCTATTTCTTCGCGCGGCAACCCCGTTGACTGTTGGCATTACCGCTGGCTGGATGTTGATCCCCGTAACGATGAGAAATACTTCGGATTTGATTTGGGAATATGAAAAGAAGGTCCCTGCTATCAGCGAAACACATGCGCAGATCAGTGGCTTTGTCAAGGAATCCTGGAGGCAAGCTAAAGTCCATGCCAACGTGGCTGTCACCTGGGCGGACGAAACGACTGCTGAGACAAGGCAAAAAGTAGAGAGCTTGGTGTCAAAAGGAAAATAGAGGCCACCGTGAGTTAAAACACCATTGATATGAAGGACAGGTGATATGCTTTGGCCGAGCATATCCAATCTGCATTGTACAGCAATTCCAGACATTTATTACCTGAAAGTGCCCACACATCGTTGATTTATTCGCACCAGGTTCGCGGAATCCTTGTTACTGGACAAACAATCACGAAATTCGTTCATTCTTTCAAACCTGCACAGATCTCTCGGTCTCGACCCTGTATCCCAGTCGTTGTGTACGACAGGGTGACCACATCGATCAAAGCAGACCAAACTTTGAAAGCCAAAGCCGTCCAACCAGATCTGCAATTGTCGATCCATCATAATTTAGCAGGCTCCGGGAGGGATTCTTTCTTGGAAAACCTGAATATTGCCTTGATGGACTGACGAGAGATCCACTCATTAATATAACGGCCTAGTGGCGCAGTATTGTGACCTTCGTTGCACCCCTGCTGGTGTCTGTAATCTTTGAGAAGTCAGGTCACCATGGTCGTAACATGATTTATTGTGCATACTCGCGTTGGCAAAAATGCAAATGAATGGCTTTCATCTGATATTAGTACATGTTGAGATGTGATGCAGGGCTGTCATAGAAAGGGGTGATGGTCAAATGCTCCGCTGTATCCGATGCATCCAGGTAAATAATTAATTTACTGAATTGCCTCCCGGACTTGTACTTCGTGATTAAACCTCCCCGGTCAAGGAAAGTGACTATCTACAGATGAAGGGAAACGACCCTTTTCAGTAGCACCAGTCAATGCTCCACGTCTCCCGTGCGAGGTCAGCGTCAAGCATAAGATGGCCGAAGATTCCTGTAATCCACGCCTGCGGACCGTGGTCTACTACGACTCACCAACCTCGTCGCAGTCTATTGACATTGGCAATTGAAACTTCCTGCGACGACACGTGTGTCGCCATACTCTCCAAGCCTTCTCGTCAGAAGCCCCATGCTACCTTACACTTCAATGAGAAGATTACTGCTGAGAATACGGGCAAAGGTGGAATTGTGCCCGTCGAAGCACTATCCAGCCACCATCGAAATCTTGCCAGTCTTCTAGACAGATCACTCTCCAATCTGCCAGACGCTCCAGATGGGAATCTTCGAGTAATGTCCAAGGCCAGCCTACGAACTATCCGACTAAGAGATGGGAGACTCAAACGGCGACCAGACTTTGTGTCTGTAACTCGAGGACCGGGCATGGCAGGCAATTTGTCTGTCGGACTCAACACTGCCAAAGGGTTGGCCACGGCGTGGCAGATCCCCTTTATCGGTGTCCACCACATGCAAGCACATGCCCTCACCTCGCGCATGGTGGACGCACTCTCCGCCAAAGGCTCCGATAATGGCGCAGCGTCCGAGAAATCCGTCTCAACCGTCTCTCCATCCTTCCCGTTTTTAACGCTTCTGGTCTCCGGAGGCCACACGTTGCTCCTTCATTCGCATACTCTGACCGAGCACAAGATCCTCTCGACCACCACGGATGTTGCGGTTGGCGATGAACTCGACAAATGTGGCCGCCTTATCTTACCAGAGCACATCAAATCTGCTACGCAAGACACGTCGTATGCCAAATATCTCTCCAGCTATGCCTTCCCTACACGCGAGTCGTTTGAGGCCTGGTCCATTCCTCGTACACGGGCTGAGGAGCTTGAGAAGCCGGCGAATGCCTTTGGTTGGACTATCCCTACGCCGATGGTACGGACAAGAGATTTGGCTTTCAGTTTTAGCGGCATCTCTAGCACCGTCAAAAGGATCCAAGCCTCGCGCGACGCGAAGGCCGCCATGTCCGACGATGAACGCATCCACCTGGCGCGTAGCTGTCTGTCATCAGCCTTTGAGCATCTTGGGTCGCGGACCATCATAGCTCTGGAAAAGCTGACCTCGGACGCTTCTGCCGCGATGACTCCGATGCCGACGCCAACGAATCTGGTGGTATCTGGCGGCGTGGCCTCGAGCCTGTTTCTGCGATATCATCTCAGGCGCATGCTTGATCTACGCGGGTTCAGGCACATCAATCTCATCTTCCCGCCGGTCGAATTTTGCACTGACAACGCAGCCATGATAGCGTGGGCGGGCATGGAGATGTTTGAAGCTGGGTACACTGCAACCCCGGATTGCCAGCCGTTGAGACAATGGAGTTTGGACGCCGCTGCTGCCGACGGCGGAATCCTTGGTCCCGGTGGCTGGCATCGCCAGGAGCATGCGACCATGAGCCGTGACGGATCGTAGCAGGCAAATTGTGAAGACTAGCATAGGGTACATGGCTTCTCTCCAGGTGTCTGGGTTATGTTGGTTCCCTCGGTGCTGAGACTGCGATGAGACGGAATGATAGAGATCAGGAGCTACCATCGCTGGTGTTAAAAAAAAAGGCACACACAAAGTCATAGTATCAAATGATGATTTTACAGCGTTATATGAGATTGCCACGATGACGTGACCAAAACCTGACCACGTACAATCCCAAAGATGGACAGGATGGAGTAAGTTATTTTACAATTCATCGTGCTCTGCAACTCCAACGTCGTCGTCGGCCACGAAGGTCGACGCGGCCTCGGCGGCGCCACTGACGGCACTTTTGACGGCATCAACGATACCTTCACCGTCAGTGGTTGCAGCAGGAGCGGCCTTGGCCTGCGTCTCGCCAGCAGCGGTGGAGACATCCTCCATCTCGACGTCCTCATCCGCCGCTTGAGCTGCGAGGCCGTCCACACCATGCTTGCCGTTATCCTTGATAAAGGCGGCAAGGTCCTCCAAGGTACGAGAGCCAGAGTAGTCGACCGGCGAGTCTTTGGCACCAGCTGGATAGAGCTTGATAGTGGGGAATCCCGAGATCTCATCAGGAACATCATTCAAAGTGGCATCGATCTTCGCGACAGTCACCTTGGAAGAGAACTCGGGGCTGGAGTAGAGCTCGCCGAGTTTCTCATAGGTTGGTGCAAGGCTAATAAAATGATTAGTGAACTGATCAGAGTACATGGAACAGGATAGCACGCGTACGCTTTACAGTGTCCACACCAAGGGGCATAGAACTCCAAAAGAACGTCCTTGGTGTCGTCCAAAACGATGTCCTTGTAGGAATGAGCGACAACGACTGTGACTGAGCCTTCCTGTGTCTCTGGGATGGGTTCGGATTTGATGCTGGGTGCAATCTTGCCGTCAACAAAGTCCTTGACGAAAGCACCAATCTTGTCGGCGGTCAACGAGCTGCCCTCGAAGGGGAACTTCTCGTTCTTGACCGTGTCTTGGATGGCAAAAGAAGGAAACTGATCCGTTGGTAGGTTGAGGTTGGCAGCATGCGCGCCAAAGGCCTTTGCGTCGATGGTCGCAAAGTTGATCACTCCTTTGTGTTTCTCGGCCAGGGATCGAAGTTCATCGGCAAGAGATGCACGTTCTTCTGGAGTCTCGGAAAAGATGTAGGCGAGAGGAATACCAGACTTGACCATGGTCAGACCCCGAGGATGGAAATTGAATGGGGGAACAACTCACGTTAATGTACCCTGCATAAGTCTCTGGGCCAACTTCGCCAACCAAGGGAGTGGAAGACGTGCTGATGAAGGACGAAATGGTTTCTTGTTGGAAAGCCTCAGAGAAAATGTTCTTGCCTTCATCGAACTCCTTATAAAGTACAATCGAGGGTTGCTTGACACCTTCGGCGGTGGCAAGAGCGGCGTCGTTAGTGGCGCCGAAGATGTAGTCATCTCGTAATGACTCGGCGAGGGCCGTATATGTCTGGTTGGATGTTTTATCGTCGGCAGCAATGTAAGCTACAACGACAACCTTGTCTGTGGTCTTGAACTCTTCGAGGGTATCGGCAGTGAGGATTGAGACAGCAGGAAGAGCCTGCTTTGTCATGTACGAGACAATCCTAGAGTCGTCAGCATCTGATGTATGGGAGGCACAAGGGTGAATCAATCCGACTTACGCAGGGGCTTTTCTGGCTCCAGTGTATGGCTTGATATTATCAAGGCCACGGAAAACCTTGACTGTGGGATATCCCTCGACACCGTAGTCTTTGCATAGGTCTCCTTCGGAGGTGCAGTCGACTTTGACCAAGGCGATATTTTTCTCTTTCAACGTGGTGGCAGCCTCTTCATACTCGGGAGCGAGGGCTTTGCAGTGGCCGCACCAAGGAGCAAAGAACTCTGCAAGGACTAGGTCGTTGTCCGACACAAACTGCTTAAAGGTATCTGCGGTTAGGTCATGGACATCGCTTGCGGAGGCGAGAGCCGCAAGGGTCAAGCCCGTGGCGGCCAGCGCTTTGAACGATCGCATTATGAGGGTGGTTGGTGTGTAGAAGTGGAGGAAGGAAGGGAAGATGGGAAGGAATGTAAACGAGAACTATAAGTTCACGATGAGAGAGGTGGATGAATCTCAAGAAGTAATATGAGATGAAAGCATGCGGCGCCTCGAGGGTCAAAAGGCAAGGGTGGATTCGCCCAGAATTGAGTGTCTCCAGAGAGGAGAGGTGTCAACTTTTTTGGAGAGGCAAGATGCACAGAGGCGGCCGTGTGCAGGTGCAATGGCTCATGCCGCGATAAGGACAAGATGACATGGGGGGGTCGGCAAAGGACAAAGGGTCCTTGACAGGCTTGACTGTACCTGAAACCACGAAAGCGGCAACAATAATAATGGTAACGGTGAATTTTAGTAATCCCTCGTACCCCTTTCTGACAAGTGAATCCGGCAAACGGGCCTAAGGGGGGCCCGAGGGCCTCTCGGGCCAATACCAGCCGCTATCCCCGCCAGACAAGGGGCAGAGAGGCGTTCGGGCATAGGGGCGAGTGTGGCCTTTCAAGCGGCAACAGCTTGGGGCGGGGCCACCCACGAAGTGTCACTCCTAGGTGCCAGGTTGCCATGATGCTTCACGATCATCATCAACCATAACCTACGTGCGGGTGTCACTTCGAGTCTACACTACTAGGTACTTAGGTCTTCCTGTCATCTCCATCCCCTACCTTGAGAGAGCCTTTGCCCCAACGATACCTCGTAATGCTTACTTAAGTCAGAATGCGTAGTTTAGCCGTCGCATAAACCCATCAGCAAAAATTCGACATAGACTTCCGTGTTAATGAGAGACTCGTCGATTCCACTCCGGCTGAAACGCTGAAGACAGTTTTAAAGAACGCGGGAAATTCGAATGCTCACATCATTGAGTGTATGTTTGTGTAGTTGATGTCTGCCTAATAACAGGCCCAAGCCTGCGTAGTTTCTGAGGCGACTTCCAAGCCTAGGGCATCAATCTTCCTCTTCCGAGAGAACAATTGTCGGAATTGGAGTATATCTCTCTCCTCCCTTGCGCTGCCCTTCTAACTCCAATGCCATGATCTGAGCATCCGCTTTTCCACGGTCAACATCAACCATCAACATCAACGGCAAGGGTAGGAATATCAAAACAGCCAGAAAGACGAATGCTGGTCGAATCTCGCCATATCGATCTGTTATTGCACCAACAATGGCTGGGCCAAAAACGCTCGACCCCTTGTCTGTGATAGCATAAAGCGCATAGAATGCCGCCTCAAATCCTGGGGGAATCAGTTCGCCAAAGAATGCTCGGCAGTACGACGAAAGACCTCCGAGAACAAAGCCGTATATCACCCCAAGAGGGTACATTTCCCAAGGTTGTTGCAGCCCAAAGACTCCGTACCGTTTGATTGCAGGGATGAACCCAAGCATACCATACAAGGGAATCACCTCAAAGAGGCAAATGCAGGCAACGATGGTCTGAGAAGCACGTAGATTGAGCATACGAGAAAAGTAGCTCCAATAGAATGCGCCAATAACCCCTGCAATCGTCGCAATCACGTTAATTAGACCCAGGGCTTCGGTTTTCATACCAAGACTCGTCTTTGCAAACAGCACAGCGGTTCTAAAATCTGGTGAGCATTTCCATCGAACAATCACGGACGCTGTCAACTTACCCGCTCACCGTGGCGATGCTATCGCTCAACAGAAACCAGGCGGCCAAAAAGATGACAATATCCTTCAACCTCCTTGCATGCCCGATGGTCTTGAACAATGACTTCCAGGCGTAGATGACGTATGCTACCCAAGCGCGGTGACCTTTCAGAGATGAGGGGAGAGGTGGCCCTGGGCGTGGTCGTAGCCAGAGGGCAGCAGGAATGGTGAATGCAAACCACCACAATCCGACCACCGTAAGCACAAGCCGTAGTGAAAAGGTTGTAGAGCCAGTCGCAACGACCAGAAGAATGGCCAGGGTCTGGACCAGTAGCCCTGCAATATACCCTATTCCAATCCCGTTGGAAGATATACTGGTCGATAGCTGGAGCTCGGGAGAGATTGCCGCGGGCGATTCAGTCGAGGGCGAAGTTTCATCTGGCCGGTCTTGAGGCAAAAGCTCAGAGGTCGAGTTGAGGTTTCGCTCATTAGGATGATCCGATTCGTCTCCTTGTTCCTCCTCATACTGTCCATCATCCGCGACACTATGGTTGCCGCGTCTGCTCTGCTGAATGGATGGATGATGCCTGACGAGTAAAGGCAGGAACGAGTTGAGCAGTACAAATGAGGCGCCGAAGCAGGTGTTTGCAATGATGGCCAGCAGGGCACCAATAAGGTATAATTTTGATATGACGCCGAGAAACAGCATTGTCGCGATCGAACCAGTGAAAGCAAATGCAAGGAGGAACGTTTTCCGGAAACGGCCGTGGTCGGCAGCGCCCGACATGGAGATGATGAGGAGGGCTTGAATGAGGACACTGATGGAGAATGTGTACATGGCAAAGCTTGCAGTATTGATCTCGGATCCAAAGATGTCAATGACACAAGAAGGCAACTCATTGTGTCTGTGTTTGGGAGCATTTGGGGGAATTGGATTTGGCCGTGAAGCAGACCCAGCCTGACACGAGATGTTTTTATTCTCCAGCAATACTCCATTGTCTCGGGCTAGTTGTTCTAGGGTGATGGGCAAGAAGGAGCCTGGATGTAACACGGTCAGTCTGTTGAACGGAGCGCAAGCAGAATGATGGATGACCTACCCATTGCGCAGATGGCAAAGACCTCTGCAGCCCAGCCATAGGAGTACCAGCCCCATAGCTCCTTCTGACTTGTAGGGCGGGTATCCTCGTCAGCGAACCTTGTTGCATCGGCTGCATCGTCCATGTCGTCCATGTCGTAGAGTGAGTCGTCCCACGACGAGTCTCGCTCGTCGTCTGCTTCGACTGACGGGGTGGGAGATATCAAGCTGGCACGAGTGAGCGACTCATTGTAAGTATGGATGGATCGTATGGATGTGTTGGAAGGCTTAATGAACCCACTGCGAGGTGCCTACATGGATGGAGATTAAGAATGTCAGCAGTAGAATATCTCGACGTTTCGGAAGACAGAAAGGGCAGCGATTGAGATCAACAACGGTCAAGGCACTGTTTGGGGTTCAGCCAGTGAGGGGCGGATGGGTGACAAACCATATGACCTAAGTAGGGACCCGGGGCTCCGGGGGACGCCCAAAACCCCTTACGAAAGGCCAGGGGCGGTTCGAAGAGCCTGGATCCTCCGGCCAAGCGCCTGTGGTCCAGCTAACCCAGTCCCTAGATGGTGGGGAGCCTCGGCCTCCAGCTGATGGCTACCTAAGTAAGTAGCCTGGACGTCAAACTCCAACCAGATACTCCTAGGATTCTATCCATATACTATACCGATGTTCGTTTTCATATTTCTCTGTTCTTCTGTGCACATTGTTTAGTCACCCCAGTTGATCATTTACTTGGTTTTCTTACAGCTCTTTTGTAGCTTCGGGCTTGATGAAGGTCTCTTCTCCTCGTCCAAGACGTGGCATTGAAAGGGATTCATAGCGAGATCAACCTCAGCATGGCTCTACAGCATCAGACGTGGGATCTGAAGTGTGCGCGCAAGATATCTCACCCAATATTGTAAGTGCAAGTGCGCCAAAGTAAGTAGACAGGGGCAATGAGTGATTAATGGGATAATGCCTTTGACCTGCACCGATTATCAATGTGACGAGCCTGCCATGCAGAACATTGAGTGTGTGAGTGTGTGAGTGTCTGGGTGTCTGTTTTCAACATCGAAGCCCGAGTGACCTTCAAGTCCCTCGGATCTTCTCCTCTTTATCTACTTCCATCGACTTATCTCATGTCTACCAAGAGGTCGATTCTCCGCTTGACTACGACATGATACGGCTAGTCCTCAAGTGAAGATATTGCTGTAACTTCTGTATCTTGCGCTGCCTTGAACTTGAACTAGGCAAGAGAGGGAGGGTAGCCACCCCATCTGAAAGCTGCTTGATTCCTCGAATGGGATGGTGGTCGCGGATGGCGTGCAGGTCGGTCTTACTTTAAAGCCCCCTTCACATTCGACTACCCCGGCAGACCCAATCATGGTCACCTATGTCGCTAGCATGCATACAATCAGACTTTAAGTAGACCCCAAGATCACAGGTCTGCAGATCTAGTCGAGTGGGCGACGTGGGGTGTTGGGCCAATCTAGAATGAATTATAATGGCCACAGGTCGAGTCGTGTAACCTGATGTGATGTATGTGCCCTCATGGAAAGAAAAGACGGTCAAGACCACAGACTGACAGGTTGTGTTTCGGGCTAGAGTACAAATGATCATCAATTTTACGTGATATACGACCAACTGTGACTGTAACTGTGACTACATAGATTCAATTCTACTTGTTGTGGCCTTCCAGCCTCATCAGTTACTGTGCAGAACGAGGGGGAATTGGGGCTCATGGAAGAAAGAGGCGGAGGGTCTCGGCAATTCCGCCTCCCGTTGCCTCCTTTGATATGATTGGTCACTCATCGAGTTCAACTTCATCTTCAAATGAACGTCTCCTCGACTCACTACTGTCCCGATGGTTTGGTCTCATAGTATTATGGCCATTGACTCTGACCCCCTTTTCGATTCTTCACGCGTTGTTCCCTCCATGGGCTAAGTAACGCAGCCAACATCCGCGCTGGACAGGCTTGGGCTGAACCTCTCCATAGGGTGCGCAGACAGACACAAGCCTGGCATAACCTGGCATAATCACTGCCCAACAGCTTGGAGTCTCCCATAGACCCTCGAAATACTTGTCCTTCGATTTAAACAGAGATGGCTCTACTGCAAAACGAAGAGTAAGCTGATTTGTCCCTGACTTGATAACATCTCTCTCCTAGCCAGTCGCTTACAGCACGTCAAGGTTTGCCATCTGGTATCTTCGGACGTCGTATCTTGCAAGTGTTAAGGACGGCGTTGCAGAACGACTGATCAACGTCAACTCATCAATATTAAACACCCCAGGATTTCGTGCTGCTGGATGGTCTGCAGACCCAGTTCAGCGGACCTATTCCCCACCAATACCCACCGCAATCAATTCAGAATACTTTCAGACCACCGCCGAGCTACAACTAACAACATCTGCTCAAGACGAGGATGATGAAGGCGGACTCGTCACAGGTCGCACGAGCAATGACACCATCGGCCCCGGTTTCAACGCTCGTCGAAGGAGGAAGAGGGAGCATGTTGAGGACGATGATTCCAGTGACTTGACGGATGAATCGGAGGAAGAAGCCGAGGGTGCTCAGAGAGCTGCTCAGCAAATCCGATTTGCCAAAATGCCTTCTCGCAATAGAGCTGACTCCTCGCCCATCCGTACTTCAAATGGACCAGAAGCACTCACCTCCTCGCCTTCTAAACGCTTCACCGATAATCGACGCCGCACTGGATCTCTCGGGGCGGTTGAGGCGGTGAAAGCTCGGGCAAGGAGAGACACGACGACTAGTAGCGACATGTCATCCGAGAACGAGGTTGATCCAGCCTACTTCCAACGGCGCCAGCTCTATCAAAGCCATAGTTCTCGATCTGGCACGCTGCCAGTAACCGGAGTAGATGATTCAATCCGCCATTTGCCTTCACTCTCTGAGCGTGGGGACCTCCATGACGACTCCGATGCCGATTCCGACGGCTCTGCTTTATCATCGGATCTTGGAGGCACCGTCGACTCCGAATCTATCCTGAACCCAATGACTCAGTCAACTCTCACATCGTCACCACCAGGCTTGCATAGCCTAGCGGGCGCGGAACTCCCATTGCCTGTGCCTGAATCTCCCCGGAGGCACCGCACGGTCTCTATTCTCCATGAGCTACCTCCACCACGCCCTATCAGTATGATGCAACCTACCAGTCTTCTCTCTGCGGCGTTCAATGCACAGAAAAAGACTCCAGAGAACCCCATTCAAGCATTCGCAACAATGTCTGGCAAAGGGACGCCGAACCCTCTATGGATCAAAATGTATGCTCCCTTTTCAGACCGAGCCACTGAGCCACTCGAGATGCCATTGGCTCGAAATTCTCAAGATGGCAACGCCCCGAGTGTCGCTGAACTGATTGGATTCGGCCTCTGGACATACGGGGAGGAGGAGCGACAACCCAACTTGGCGCCCGAGCAACTCAATGTCAACAAATGGACACTGCGCATTGTGGAGGATGGCGAAGTGGACGACGATTTCCCTCCCCTAGGTCGAACGCGACCAGTGACAGATTTCACGTACAACAACAATCGTGGAGGTCGGGCTCGCTCCAGGGAGAAATCTTTTGATGAATTTGCTCTTGTTGAAGCCTCTCCGACGCAATTGGAGGCCAACAATAAAGAAACTCCACAATTCACGCCTCCTATCCCAGAAGAGGTGACTGCTAACCCGGCCATGTCCCTTGATTCACCCCCGTCGCATGGGCCGGTGCCAGCACGTGTCACCGGTTTGAAAACGAACATTCTTCTGGCGGGGCAACCGTTCACCTCAGCCTTGTCCAACACAGCTCTCACCCCAGCGGATCGACCTGCCCCTGCTGGACCGCAGGCGACTCCTCGAATGGGACTCACCAAAACCATCAAAGTACGATACTTCGACCTTCAGATGGCCACGCAGACCATGACCATGGAGCTTTCAGCGGACAGTTATATCGCAGAAATCTTGGATCACGTATGCAAGCGATGGAATTTGGAAAAAGCTGGTTTCCTGCTCAAGGTTGCCGGGACCAATACGGTCGCACCATTGGATCGGACCATCGAAGCTCTCGGAAACCGATCTGACCTTGATCTTGTGAGGAAAAGGTTCGGCGCCGGGGTCAGCCTGACAGGGTCGCCGGGAAGTGCATCGCCTAATGCACCTCTACTGCTCGATATCCAGGGCGTCAAAAAGGGCAAGAAGGGACAATCGCTACATCCACTGGCGCAGAAGCAGGATCTCATGTCAAGCAGCAGCAATTTCAAGAAATACTATGTCACTCGGAAGCAGCTAGCACCGTTCGCGCAAGGGAGTCAACGGGTGCTCGTCTTTGACGGAGACACAATTCATGTGATGCCAGCGGACAGTACCTCCAGCGCCAAATTCAGCTCGATCGCCTTCAACGACATCCTCCGATGCAAGGTCAGCACGAAGCACTCCAAGCTTGTAAGGGTCCTTGTTCGAAGGGTCAATGAATCCAAGAGATACGATTTTGAAGCACGCACTGCGGGAGAGGCTCAGGAGATTGTCGATGAAGTAATCCGGGAGATGAGATTAGCGAGAGCCTAGGTCGAAGCTTGGCCTGCGAAGAGCCGGTAGACCTCACATGAGACACGTAGCGTATTCAGATATGAATGTTTTGATGTCGGGGAGCAAGAATTAAGATGAACGAGTGTGGTCTTGTTGTTCTCATTTTATCGTCGAATTTGGCGAACAGCGACTCGTGAACAATAAACTCGCTTCGTCACGAGTAGTACCGGACCACGCGAGAGGTATCGTGCTACGTCCCATCATCATACTGTGACAGTCAAGTCGTCAATGCTGGAATGATTAAAAGGAAAGTGGGGATGTGACGAGTGTGGCTTCTGGCCTTTGAAGACGAGATAAAAGTGGGTGAGTGAGGAGAGTGAGGAGAGCGAGGAGAGGGAAGAGCAACCGATGTAGTGCTACACATTATAGGATGTACCTAATACCTCGCTTTTATTAATGTACGTATCCTACTGATAGAGCTAGATTATACCTTCAGCTTCCCATAGAAATGTTGTCTATCTCTAGGTACCTCAAGCGATGTCCTCTAGCTCCGTAGGTGATAAAAATCTGCCAAGGGCCTGCATAAAATTGAGCGTTGCTCGTCACATCGTCACAAACATCGCATAACTCTATAGGTGGATAGGTACTTTTGGGTGGTGGACGCCGCGTGTGGTTAAACGAGCTTCCCCGGGTTCCCCAATTTGTGCCTGGAAACGATATCTACGAGGCTTCAGGCACTTCCCGTTGTGCTTGAACAATGTTGTCCAGGCCCCTATATGGGCTTCAAATGGTCGACCCATCAGGCACAGGTACCAGCACAATTGTCATGCTCGTATAGTGACAGTGGGAATCCTTATAAACTCTCAGACTAAAAGACTAGTTTGCGTGTCAAGAGAGAGGGCTGGAGCTCACGACCCATCACTAAAGTGATCATTCCCCATGTTATTAGTTGCTCTGGATTGTTGCCTAGCTGTAACCTTGTCTCTATGGCCGTGTCTGAGGACCTACTCCGTAAGCTCGGGGGCGTGCCTTACTGTAAGTAAGTTTGTGCCAGAGTGGCTGGTCGTAGCTCGTAGCCCGTACCTCAGCTCGTGGGATGCTCACTGGTCACTGGTGCCCTCTTTGGTCGCCAATAATCATCCACAACCAGAGTCTGATGGCAGCGCCAGGATCATCAGGTAAACTTCCCGTGTCCGAGCCCAAGCTGTTCGGAGTGGTCTGCAGGTGTGCAAGCGCAACAGGGTAAGTAGGACTCCGTCGTGGACCAGCTTTCCTGCTTCTGAGCTCGAGTCCTTGCTTTTGGCGGCACTTCGTGCATCTCCCCTCCATGTGTATCGTGGTCACTGGGAACTACTACTACTACTACTTACTGCACACAGTTCACTTCCTCCCTCATCAACAACTGTTCTCATCGTTATTTGATCATGTACAGGTCCAGATCAACAGACAGCTCCCTCTTCACTCACCTACATCTTTAGAATTCGCGCCTCGACCGACCACGAGCCTAGGACTACTTGCTCTCCCTCGCCCTACGTGCGATCTGCTTACTGACCAGATCCCCACCCCCGCCCACAGACCATTCAGAACCACGATTGTTACTGTGTAGATCTTATCGCCCAGGATTACGACTTGCCCCCAACTCTCAACCGAACCACTCGGTGCTCTCTAGTTCTAACCTGGTTACCCCTCTTCGTCACCACTGTCGCTGCCACAGCTGCCACAGCTGCATTGCTGCACCACACTCCTCTGTCCTCCCAACCCCAATCACGCCAACTGTACCAATTGTACATTGCAGGCTCTTGCCAGACCCGGTGCGAATCGAATCGAATCAGGAGCTTCCAAGCTCAGACGATTCTCTTTCACCACTCTGGTTCATTGTTTGACATTCCAACTTCCGGGAACGTGCGCTTCCCACCAGCGCCCAAATGCCGACCTTTGGAGGATTGCTCAAGAAAAAGAAGACCAAGGAGTCTTCCGAAGACAAGTCTGCAGCTGCCAGCGGTGGCGGTTATCAGCCTATTCAGTACAAATCGTCACAGAAATCGGACAACCTCTCTTCAGTCAACTCCAAGACACAATCCACCAATGCCCCAACGACCTCCTCAGCCACCGCGCCCGTAACCTCGGCCCCAGATCCCAATGCTTCAGCTTCTCAAACCAACGGCGACATGAACATTGCCAACTTGGTCAGCCCAGCAGGCGGCACCGTTGAAAGTAAAGCCTCAGGCCGGCAGACCAAGGGCAAATACACTCTGACGGACTTCACCCTCCAAAGAACTTTAGGCACCGGTTCCTTTGGCCGTGTGCATTTGGTACAGTCAAAGCATAACCAGCGTTATTATGCGATCAAGGTCTTGAAGAAGGCGCAAGTGGTCAAAATGAAGCAGATTGAGCACACAAACGACGAGAGGAGGATGTTGCAAAGAGTCAAACATCCTTTCCTGATCACCCTCTGGGGCACATTTCAAGACTCCAGAAACCTCTATATGGTCATGGACTTCATAGAGGGTGGTGAACTGTTCAGCTTGCTTCGAAAATCACAGGTGAGACGGCGACATGCGATCGCTACTTGTCCGAGACTGACTCTCAAATCAGCGTTTCCCCAACCCGGTTGCCAAATTCTATGCCGCCGAAGTAACCCTTGCCCTTGAATACCTCCATGCACAAAACATCATCTATCGAGACCTTAAGCCCGAAAATCTGCTCCTTGATAGACACGGCCATGTCAAGATCACGGATTTTGGTTTTGCCAAAGACGTTCCAGACATCACCTGGACTCTCTGTGGCACACCTGACTACCTGGCCCCTGAGGTGGTGGCTTCCAAGGGCTACAACAAATCCGTCGATTGGTTAGCGACCCACCCCGCATCATCTCAGCCTTGATGAATTACTAACAATCTCTTAGGTGGTCGCTTGGAATCTTGATCTTTGAGATGTTGTGTGGCTTCACGCCGTTTTGGGATGGAGGAAGTCCTGTCAAGATTTATGAGAACATTCTGAAAGGACGAGTCAAGTACCCTCCTTATATTCACCAAGATGCACAGGATCTACTCGTACAACTCATCACAAGCGACTTGACCAAGAGATTGGGCAACCTGCACGAAGGCCCAGCTGCCATCAAAAACCACCCCTGGTTTGCAGAAGTGACATGGGAACGTTTGGTCAAAAAGGACATCGATGCTCCCTACGTACCACCCGTCAAAGGCGGTGCGGGCGATGCCAGTCAATTCGACAAGTACCCTGAGGAAACGGAGGAGTACGGCAAGAAAGGAGATGATCCGTGAGTAACCCAGCCTAGGTCATAATCTCGGACTTATCCAAACTGACCCCTGCCAACCAGATACGGACACTACTTTACCGACTTTTAACGAATGCAAGAGTCTTATGACGGAGATGCTTGGGAGAGAGAAATGCCGCCATGTGAATATCCTTAACGGGGAGAGGACGATGAGCACAAGACAGGACATGCTTTATAAGGGCGCTACAGCTAATGCTGAAGCTTTGGGTACGGATGCTATCTATTTTTGAGATTCGACGAAGCAGTTCTGGATTTGAATTTTGGTCGCAGGCTCAATTTTGTCCTGCCTTCGACTTTGAATCTTGCGGGAACGAAGTATGTCAGGTTGGTGCTCTGGAGGAAGCAAAGAAAGCAACGTGCTTGGACATTGGTTCTGTGCAGTTGTCTGGTTGCAGAAAATGGACGAAACCCGGGGTTGGGTCCCTTTTGGAAATCAAATTCATGCGCGACGCAAACGATGGTTAGCTTGGAGCGATATCTCTAAAAATCTATCAATATCAAGTTATTTTTGGCACAATTGAGAGCTTGCGAAACTTGAACTCAACCTCTCGACGTATTGCCTTCCAGGTCGCCAGATAGGCCTCACTAGGTGTTCTAATGGAGAACTATACTACTGTTTTGAATTATTGTACAGAGTAGAATCCCGTCCTCTGAGCTCAAGAGTGAGCTATAAGTATAAATACATGATGAGCTTTTGGTCCAAGCAAGGACTGTCCGGATGGCTCTTATGGAATTCCAACTTCAGTCCGCCCTTGAGACCGTGCGAGGCTACTAGGCTAGGCTATGTGTGTGTGGAAGACATTGAGTCATCAAGTCGGTCTCTTGATCCCGGTAAACCACCTGGGGAAAGTGACATCAGTGGTAAACCCAGCGAATGGCGGCAAGACTTTGGCTGAGAATCAAGCTGCAACCTCGAACAGGTGCACTGCCGCCAGTAAATATCAACCTCTTTGGGGATCCATCCAGATTTCGAATTGATCTAAAACAGCTCCTTGCCAGTGGCTGATGCGGCCGTGCCACTGCCACCAAGACCGGCGCCGAGAGCGTCCTGGTGAAGGCGCGATTGGTACGTCCGGCTCGTCAGGTTCCAGGCGTCAATGTACTTTTCCATGCAAGCGCTCAAGCAGGTCTGATCTTTGGAGGTCAGACTTGGGCCGGGGTTGGATATACAGTGCTCGAAGCAATTCTCGTTGACCTTCTGAATCAAAAGTTTTGCATTCTCGACGTTGCCTTGGAGAACAATGGCAGATTGGATCTTTTGTCTAACTGCGCTGGGCGACGACGAGGACTCGAATGGAGACGATGATATGCCGGTGACGGTTGATGCATTTGTTTCTTGCTCGCCTCCCTTTTTAGAGCCTCCGCCCCCGAAAAATCCGCCGAATGACATGTTGACAGAAAGACTTTTGAATCGGAGATGAGTTGATGATTCTGGAGTCTCGATTAGGCTTTTGATGAAGGATGGGGATGCTGGGATTCGAAGATTTCACAGTCCAACGGCGATAGTGACTGCTTGTAGGGCGCAGCTGGTATTTCACAATGATTTCCGACTCTTCTGTAGACTCGAGGCAGATGTTTGAGTATTTCAGAGAGAAGTGCTTGCAACGAGTTTCTTTCATCCGAAGGCGATGCGATAATCTGGTTAACGAGAAGGCGTTCGGGGAAGGTGTGCCGAGCTGCACTTGGAGCCTCCTCCGCAGCCCCGAGCAATGGAATATCAGACTTGTGAGCTTCATACAACGACAAAACTAAGTATCTACCTAGGTATCGATTAATCATACAGTAAATTCAAGCGAAGGTCTGCGATAGGTCGCCGATTCTTCAGCCAGACAATCACCCTCTCCACATTCTGAGATTATAGACAAATAGCGCATACATGACTGCATAACATCTGCTTCCTCAACGTTCAACTTGTCAGGTTCAAAATGTCAAGTGCAGCATTCCATCGAAACTCAACAAGGCGCTCGCGAGTAAAAGAAAGCCCCTCACCGCGCTGCGATCAGCCCATCTTTGAATCAGTTGAATAGGAGTCTGGTCCTTCAATTCAGGGATGTGGTCCTGCGATTTACTTGTCCTCTCGGCCAACTCAACATTGGTTGGCCCAAGGAACAGATTCGTATATGGAAGAACAGCCACGCTTAGTAGACCGGCAGCCATGAAGCGATAATGCTGCGGTTGAGTATGGGTCAAGTACGAATTGGCCAAGTTTGCCGCTCCAGCAATCAACGCCAGCGGTGGGACAATCGACTTGCCAATGGCACCCATGGTCTGCCACTGATCTAGTAGGACCTCATCGTTGGCGTTCTTCACATATCCCGGAACGTGGACGTAGGAAGTAAACAGTAACCCGCCTAATACACAGGTCAGTATGGGACAAAGACTGGGTGTTCCGGACCAACCGGAGGCAATAGTCGAGGTCGTGATGCCTAGTACAAAGAGACCTTTGACCTTAGCATAACTGTCGAAAGACATATTGATGAATGATATTGGAGAGCACAAGATGTATTCATTCGTGTTGTGATTTGTTTGATCAAGGACTAGTAAACAGGATGATAAAGCTCGCTTGCTTCAAAGCTGGAGGTCATACCGTCATCCGCCTCACGGCATTGTCCACCTCGAGTATGAGCCATGGAAGAGCGGCAGCCGTCAAAGGGTGACCAGAAAGCCAGCCATGTTGCACATGACGCCTCTGACAAGGTTCAATTGCTGTGGTGGTGGATCTGGCTGAACCCAGAGAGTCATTCGGCATGCAACGATTGGCCGGGATAACATCCTGCTGGAAGTGCGGTACAGCCCTTGAATTCCGGAGCTGTTGTGTCGAGGAAGTACTCACTCACTGTATCATCACTCAACATGAATAGGCTTCTGATGGTAACCTACATCTCATTTCAAGGCTAAAGTGCGCCTCGGTCGAGCACTAATGGCCCCTCGGTCTAAGAAGCCTGGGAAACAGGCAGTGTAGTCCCTGCCTCTCTTGGTTGAGGCCAAAGATATCACCTTCACCACTCAAAGATTATATACCACGGTGGGGAGAACAGCATTGAAGATACCTTATAGTGGGGGCCCGCGGGACCTAGGTGGGCGTGGCGGACTGTCCAGGGGGCGCTTCGGGCCCTGGCCCAAGCACACCCCTCCATTTCAGTAATTGAACAACGCGTAGGGACTACTTATAGTGCTTAACTAAGGTAATTAATCCTTGGCAGCGCATACAGAGGCCCCTCGGCCCGCAACGTCAACGCGATTATTGAAATGGACACCTAACACATGGTCGGTGTCTTCTTTTTGGCGCCACTTCAAAATAATCACTTTCCAATCTGCCCGGGCTCAGGGACCGTTTGACCGTATCAGTACTTTGATGTGAGGTCTCGCCTGACTCGCTGCCCTCTATCCTTTCCTTCTAGCATTTTTGAGCGTTTCTCCGTGTTCAGCACCGGTCTCACAACCATGTGGTTTCCAAGCTCATGTGCTTCGCTATGTCTGCTGGCGGTTTCCATAGCGAGCACACGAGCTGCTGTCGAAGCAGATCCCGAAATGAAGAGCATACCAGTAACATCTCCAAAGATACGTGCCAGCCTGCGACTGCGCTGACCATCTGGATCTAGTTGCGCACCCACAGCCTCTCACCTCCATACCTCGATTCGGACATGTCCAGCCGGTGGTTTGACTTCGGAGGCGACACCATCATTCGAGCAGATCAATATATTCGACTGGCCTCTGACATCCCCTCGCAGTCAGGTTGGCTCTTCTCTCGAATACCAATCACCGCAACCAACTGGGAGGTGGAGTTTGAATTCTCCATAGCTGGAAAGGGCCATCTACATGGTGATGGATTCGCCATGTGGATTACAAAGGAAAGAGCTCAACCTGGCCCGGTCTTTGGCCACGCGGACAAGTTCGAGGGCATTGGTCTTTTCTTCGACACGTACAAGAACAACCGACCCGGCGTCGTCTTTCCTTATGTCATGGCAATGATGGGCGATGGCAACACAGCATATGACTTGGCGAACGATGGCAAGGCCAACGAGATTGGCGGCTGCTCCGTAAGAGTCGATCCACATGTAACTCTGGAATTCTGTTGACACTCCATCACAGGCTCGAGGACTTCGTGCATCGACCGTGCCCTCCAGGGCCAAGTTGACCTATTTTCAGGACAAATCGCTCAGCTTGAAATTGCAATACAAGACTGCAGATACGTGGATTGACTGCTTCACCATCGAACCCACCGCGAAACAGCCTCTCAAGATGCCCAATACTGCATACCTCGGCTTCAGTGCCCACACTGGTGAACTGACTGACAATTTCGACATCATCAGCGTCGAAACACGAAATCTATACAATCCTGTGGCTGCCAACACAGGGAGGGCAAAGGCAGCAGCTGCCAGGTCGAGCGGAAGAGGCAGACCACCTAAACAGAGCAGTGGCTGGGGATGGTTTTTCTTTAAACTTATCTTCTTCGCCGGCTTGGTTGGAGGCGGTTATATCGGCTACACAAAGTACAAGGAGCGGCAACGCTATCAGAGATTCTAGGAGGACCAAACATGCTTGCCGCTGAGTGTCGGGCACGGAGATGTCGCATGTAACAATAAATCATGAAACACATACTTAGTATCTCCTAGGAGCAACCTGTTCCCCTGACTTGTCCATCCAAGTATTTGTACATAGGGACTACGGAGGTATATGTTGTGCCAACGCTCCGCTTCCAAACATTTCATTGGTCAGGCAGGACGGGGTGGATGGGCCACGATTGGTTTACTCCGTATGCCTCCAAAAGTTTGGTGACGATGTTGCCAAGGATTATTCGGAGAATTAATCTCACGTGATTATCTGCATGCAGGCGTCACCTTGGAATCGAAATATCACGGCGAATCAGATTGCAGAAAAGCATGGACTGATTTCACTCTGGATTCCAGCACATCTTTTGAGCCTTGACATGACCTTTGTTTTGGCAGGAGGATCAATCAACCCTGCCAAGCCATCCGCAGTGATTCTGCCCGACAGCTCTGATCCCACCATTCGCCCCTTCCGTGATTCACATCCGCCCTGTCCTCTTCTACCTTATAATCCCGCTTCCCATCTTTCCCGCCTTTCCCACTTCTCTTTGCTTCTCTTTCTTCCTTCGCCCACCTGTTCCGTCTACCCCAGACAACCGCGCATCCTTCCAATTTTCATCAACCAACCATCAACAACAACCTCTCTCTACCACTTTACATCCTTCAAACCCTTCTATCAACATGACTGGACGTAAGTACACCCTCTGCATTGACACTCAACGTGTGGTCAGGCCTTGTCGAGCTGCAAATGCATGACATCGTCGCCTTCCCGTTCGGTTGCTTTCGCTCCGGATGATCCTCACTCATCGACACATCCGCGATTGTTTCGAACACACGCACCCATTCAACTATCATCACACGTACTGACAACCCTTGTTACAGGCGGTAAAGGCGGAAAAGGCCTCGGAAAGGGTGGTGCCAAACGCCACCGAAAGATTCTTCGCGACAATATCCAGGGCATCACCAAGCCTGCCATCCGTCGTTTGGCTCGTCGTGGCGGTGTCAAGCGTATCTCTGCCATGATCTACGAAGAGACTCGCGGTGTCCTCAAATCCTTCCTCGAATCAGTCATCCGTGATGCTGTCACCTACACTGAACACGCAAAGAGAAAGACCGTCACATCTCTTGGTGAGTACCAATGGTTCACTCTGAACATGACATGTTTGCTAACCAAAATACAGACGTCGTCTATGCCCTCAAGCGTCAAGGCCGCACCCTCTACGGTTTTGGTGGCTAAATGCACTACCATTTTTGGCAACTCTATTAGATTACTACAATGGTCACGGGTTATGGTGCTTCATGGTTGATGACTGGCGCAATGGGTTTCGTACTTGCAGCTTGACTGCACCTGGGATTTGATGGATTTTTCAAGTTCTGCTTTTGACCAAAAGGCTGTATCTTGAATGGGAGATCTGTAACCTCCCTATTACAGAGCTTGCAGCATCAGCTAAGCTAGGTAGTCAAATGCATCATCAATTTCAGAGAATGTAAAATTCTTCTTGTCATCCTGTCTGATGCCTCAGAAGGCTGACCATGATTCCTGCACGTAATTATATCGACACCTGACTACATGTTCTCCTTCGTCAAGTAAGCACTCATATCGCCATGCAGGCGCAGGGGCTCACACGTCCACCATCAAGTGAAGTCGTTTTATATTTTGTGTCTACTTAGGTCTATTTCGAGGGTCGCCCTGTATGTAGATGGTAATGGCATCAATCCTGTCCCCAATTGAAGTTCGGAGCATCTAAGATTATCTGAGGCTGCATCTGTATCGAAGTCGACCTCGGCCGCTTCAGGGGAGCCTAAAACAGTCACTCCAGTTTTAAGTAGAGATGCACGCAATCGCGTAGGCTGCGTGAATGCAGGTTAGGCGCGGTCAGGTACCTTGACAGGTGCCTAGTGGTCCAGACAAACAGGTCGTTTCTAGGCACGGATTGAGCATAGTGGAGGGAAGGATGATTGGTGTGGAGGAACGGTGGCCTGTGAATGGCTCCACTCTCACCGGGCTGTGGCAAATGAGCTGGCCTCGATTGGCAGGCAGCAGGATTTCATGCTTTCTCCGATATATGCCCTTGGGCCTCCACCCCGCGCCTTCCTCTTGATACAGTCTGAATTGCACATTCATGTCGTTGAGTCTCTACAATTCACCATCAAAATAAGTACCCTCGTCAGCTTCTGGCCATTTCAGCTTCATGGCAACAGACAGGTCAGAATGAGGCTTGATTAAACCGCTTCCACTGCCAGAGAGAGAGAGAGCTCACACTTCGCGCTGGAGCGCACACACGCCACCATGTTTCACCGACGAGGCACTTATCTTCAACGACTCTCTAAATTGTATTCCGATACCAAACAGTCCTACGAGACGGTAAAGGCCACGTCTAACATCACCATTGATGATCCCGCCGACGTTCGAGATCTGAGAAAGGACTTTCAGATCCAACAAGACCGTCTCCTGGCATGGGGTATGCATTGGACCGATGTGGGGACCCCAGGTCAGGGTGATGTCGACATCGATAAGAAGATTGACCAAGCTGGTCTTGGTGAGGTTGTCGCCAGTGTAATGTCCGAGATTAAACGCCTGCTCGAGGAAAGCGGCCGCCTCGAACACCCCGAAAAGTACGAACTGAAAATGACTGGAAAGTCTATGAGAGGTCCCGGGTCCCCCGTAGCGCAACGGAAAGACTGGACCGCCCATGAAGTTCAAACCGGTCGAGCACTTCTAGAGCAACTCACTACTTGCATCGATGTCCTATACAGCCTGTCAGAATCCACCACGAAACCGGGCGACGAAAAGGGCGACCTTAAGCGAACGATTCGGAAACAAGATGATTCAAACACC
Organism: Exophiala mesophila; assembly: GCF_000836275.1. Lineage (NCBI taxonomy): Eukaryota > Fungi > Ascomycota > Eurotiomycetes > Chaetothyriales > Herpotrichiellaceae > Exophiala > Exophiala mesophila. The sequence goes on from NW_015622508.1 coordinate 3,263,262, forward strand.
TCAGAATATGGTCACCTATATGATCACCCACTCCACATTGACTTCCAACACTTGGATTTCAATGCTTACTTCTCTGACGCCGCCGAACCTCCTCCGTATGACCCAAGCGAAGGCCCTGCCCTGGTCCGAGAAAGGTCAATCGCTTTCTACCGCACCGCTCGTCAACCTGTGCTTGTCGACTACCTCACCACAGACTGTCCGCCATATGTCATTGGAACCGCTGATGACATCTTTGAGCTCCACGAACTGGGACAGAAACTATGCAAGAACCGCAGTCTGTCTTGGGTCGGCCACCTCAGACTATTGGGCTTTACTGTCGATCCCAACACGCCTCGGTGCGGGATAATATATGGTTTGCCAAGTTTACATGACCCAGAGAGCCTTCAACAACAGCGTACCCTTGGCGACGTCATCTCTAATGCGAACAACACAGAGTCAGCACAGCCAGCACTCGAAGATCGCTTTCGACTCGCATATAACCTTGCGCTCTCCATCATGGGATATTTCTCTCAGGGAGAGACACACCAGTATATCAACAGTGCCAACATCATCATCGCCGGTTCCAAAGCCCAAACCCACCGTTCGAGTACCTCCAAAGAGCTAAGATCTCCATACCTCCTCCAGTCGTGCCAAGACTTTGTCTCCCGATTGCAAGAAGAAGAGCCTTTTGCTGCTAGCATCTATCGCCATCCTGAACATGACATCCATGCTGCTGAGACCGTACCAGCATTTGACATTTACAGCCTGGGACTGTTGCTGCTTGAAGTTGGTCTCTGGATCCCCCTCACCAAGTTGTGGAAACCAAAATACACCCGCACCATTTTCATGGAGCGAGTTCTTCACGTCTACTCACCAAAGTTGTCGTCCAAATGTGGCACCAAATACATGCGAGTTGTCCAGAAATGCTTGCAGGCCCCCGCGGAGCTGCAATTCCGAAACAATTACGAGGACGCCGGTGCGTTTCTTCTGCAGATCGCCAAAGACCTCCAACAGTGTTGCGCCCTTGATGAACAGGGGCCGCCTCCTACATCCGATATCGAGGTCTTTGAACTCTTGATCATCGAGCAGATGTGCAAGGCCGAAGAAAATGCCGCTTTGGAGAAAGAAGAGCAACAGCATTCACAGATCCCTGACGAAAGCCAAGCTGCTCGCTTGCCACTGGAGGCAGCTCAGCCCAAGCACAAGGCTGATCTGGCCCAAAAAGAGACTGCCGCAAGCCCCGTGACCATGAAGAAATGGCCCCAGGTCGATATTCCGCAAGAAGATTTAGATCAATGGAACACGAATCTGATGCCGAAACTGGGGAAAATCCTTAATGCGGCCCTAAAGGACTCTTCTGAATCATGCAGCCTCAGTCTGATGATGTTTGGGAACGCCGCAGAGACTGCAAAAACCACAATCTGTGTACAGTGCACCCAAATCAACAAGGTACGCGATGCTCTGAAGAAACGTTTCCGACCTAAAAAAGGCTGGGGTGTTGTCATTCTCAGTGGAGAGGTCAGGAGGAGCGGAACCAGACGAAATTCTAAGCGATCAGCCTTCAGCTCAAAGTCCAAAGGTCGCAAGCCCACACCATGCAAACCAAAGGAGCAGAAGTATCAGGAAAGACCAGCGGCCGGTGCCAGCATCGGCGCATTCAAGGACTCTGAACATCTCCCACCAGTCTCCTTTGGCGGAACGATTCTTGTCGATGGAGATCCCTATGGAATGACTGTCCATCACATGTTGGATGTACCCTCCGACGATGAATGTGACGATGGTCAACCAATTCGTTCGGAACACCCGAGGCGAGCAGCAGCTCCCTTGAAAATTCCGGGGCAGTTCGACGCTGCAGCAGATCTACGCTACATGCAGTCCGAAGAAGACCTGTCACAAAGACTATCAGATTTTGAGATTTCCGATGATGACTTCGAAGGCAGTGACGATGATGCAGATTCTGGGTCTGAATCCGACGCCAGCACCATTCGACCAGATTACGCAATAATGGATGCCGATGGAAATGAGTTTTGGTTTTTGGAGGACTCCCCTCCTGGCCTCGAAGATGACGAAGGAAGTGAAGAAGACGATGAGGGCTCGAGCTCTGACGACGATATTGACGATGCAGCCAGCATCGGCGACAAGTGTGGCATTGCACCCTACTCGGACGACGACTTCACCGTGACGCAGCCCGCAATCGATGATGTCGACGACGATTTCTTTCCCAGCGAAGAAGATCGCGACGACGACCATCTTGCAAGCCACTCTTTCGGATACATCTTCGCTACTAGTGGTATTCGAAGAGTGGTTAGAGGCGAGATGAAGCATGAGGTCGATTGGGCCTTGATAAAAGTCAACCAGGAGCGCCTGAAGATCGACAACACCATGCGCGACGAGCTCTGTTCCACTGGCGAAACGCCGCATTCTAGCAATCTATCGTCGCGTAGCATTTCCCGCAAGCCCACTCCAGGGATCCGACCCACGCAGAAACAGCTGCCTAGCCTCCCAGTCTTGACATGTGTCACTCCAATGACCCAACTGTCCGGTCTACATGTCCACTGCCACGGACGTAGCAGTGGATTCCGCAAAGGCAGGATTAGCCAAGCCATGGCCTTGGTCAAACTCCACGGGCGTTCCTCCTTCAGCACCTCTTGGTGCGTAGAAGGCGGGTTCGGCGTTCCCGGTGACAGCGGCGCATGGGTCTACGATCCCGTCAACGGGGCTTTGTGTGGTCACGTACTTGCGTGGGGCGACAGGAGCAAGACGGCATACATTGCACCGATGGAAGTTCTTTTTGAAGACATCAAGGGGAGACTGGGTGCTAGAACTGTGGAGCTTCCTGTTCCCGGAAGGGAAGGGATAGGCTTTCGGAACAAACGTCTAGAGGAGGAAGAGGTTCCTGTCTCGAGAAAGCCAGCAGGTCCCGAGTCTGGCGACCTTGGAACCGAGTTGGCCAAGAAGCTGAGAGACTTGCAGATGGACGGTGGGAGCAGCGGGAGTGGCGGTGGGAGTGGTCGAAGTGGCGACGATAGAAGCCAACAGCAACAACGACAACACCAGCAAAGACAGCCATACACATCCCATGCCACTCAAGCCGCAACTTCATACCATGTGGGGACCTCGGGTGGTCCCACTGGTAGCCGGCCTCCCTCGCAGGCGCGTAAGAAGCAGGAAATAGTTGGTGTTCGACCATTGTACCTCGCCGGCACGGTTTCTTGATCCCTCGTCCTCTCGGACATTGAAGGCATCCGGTGCTGCGGGAATGAACATGATTTTACATTGTGATAGGCGAACCATTTTACGCGTTGATCAGGCATTACTTTCCTGACTTGGTGCTGTTTTCGTTCTCTAGCGGCTACAGTCTATATATATTGTGTATATATGTATGTGTTCGGGCAATGCCAGTAGAGAAATATTGGCTTCACTTCTCGTGGCCGTTGCCACCATATGTTGTCCATCCAATCTACCTTACCTCCCTCTATGGGTAAACAAGAAGCAAATGCTTGAGCCATAGGACCATAAGCGCAAGTCAAGGTTACATTTTTCATGGATGAAGAATTCGCCCGTGGCCTCGAGAGACTAAAAATTTCAAAATTAAAATATAACTTCTGCGACTATCTATCACCGCCCCGAAACTAAATCAACCTTGAGCTAACATCTACGAGAAGACAGGACTGACTACAAGTCAAATTCATTTCTAGATGAAGAGAAGAAAACCTTCGCCATACATTGAGAGTAATATTATAACATTAATCATGACAGCGGTGTTTTACGACCTATGCGCATGCATGGTGAGCAGCGACTGAAATGGGATGGATACCTAGAGAGATTTTCTCCAATGATACGCCAGACGTTCAATTCCCAGACATCGAGAATTCAAGATGATTGACGCTGGCGAGGGCCAGTAGCCGCTGTTCTGATCCATAACTTGACCTATCCTAATCAATCGAGCAGACCTAGACCTTTAATGTCAAGAAGGCCTGAATCTTGACCTTGTTCGACCAGTACACCAAGGAGGGTGTACCTCTTTCACCTGGAATACAAAGAGTTCGCCGGCTACGGCAATCCATTTTTTAATGTCCATCGTCCATTGTTGCGTATGCTAGTATGCCACACTTGGGCTTCGCAATGAGATGGCATATGGGTTTGATGGGAGAAAGCTTGCCATAAGCTCAAGAATCTCCTGCAGTTAAGAGGAGTTCATGACCAACTCTCCTCCCTTTGGGATTGCTTTCGACGTGGTCTGATTGACCGCCATCCTCAGATTCGAAGGTGTACAAGCGAAAACAAGGCTTTGCTCGTAAACACACGCCATCCGGGCGAAGAGGTTGTTCTCTTTGGCGACAGCTCGCCAGAAAAGACGCGTGTAGCGCACAGCTTTGGGTCGAAGGGCTGGTCGGTGGCCGGGCTTGATGCGAAGAAATCTGCTTCGGCATATCAAGAATGGCGCTTGGAAAGAAGCTGAAGGCCAACCTAATTTCGTTCAAGGCGGCGCGGGATCAGGTGTTGTTGGAGGTGGTGGAGGCGGTTGTGATTTGCCCTTGGGTTTGATCAAAAGTAAGACAAACATGCCAATGACAAGCAGTAATAATAACAGCAGTATCTTCCTCTTTGTGTTTCGCTTCTGGTAATTTGTGGCGACGATGAGTTCCTTCTCGGCGCCTTTGACATCAATTGCCATCCTTTCAACGTTGTAGTCTATTCGATCAAGCATTGTCCCTTGGTCTATGACCATGCCTTGGAGATCGCGGAATATGTCGGCCAATTCAATGATGCCTTTGGCAATGTCATTAATTTCCTGCTCGCGCTGTGCGATGGCCGCGTCGTTGCGATGTAGACGCTTTTGTGCTGTTTGTTGTAAAGTCGACTGGCTGAATCGTTTGTCGGCATCTGATTCCATCAAAGCCGGATCGGAGTATGGGTTTTGCGGGATTGGAGTAGACGAGCGACCGACTGGCGACTCAAATCCCCCCAAAGCTCGTAGTTTATTCAAGTATGTGCTCTGCTTCTTTCTGAATGTGGCGCTTACCTCCTGCACCCTCGTGGCAAGTGCGACTTGGATGTTCTTGGCCATGGTCTCATCCCCCTGTTGCAGATTCCCCGATTGTCGAGCATCCTTGACCATGGTTTCGATGCGCTTGATTGCTCTCTGACATTCCTGGAATCCTCTCGTGATTTCCTGTGTGATTTGCTCAATCTCTCGTTCTTCCTGTTGCTTGACCGAGTCATCGTCGAAGCCTGGAAGGACGTGTTTGGCGTGAAGTTTATCGAGTCTGGCGGCTTTGAGTGTGATGTCTTTGAGAACGTCGCCCACTTCATCCTGAACATCGACCCAGCGGGGAGGTAGTAAGTCCATTTCTATGACGGCATCTCCGTCATTGTCGTAGGCCCCAGCAGACATAAGCCCCCTGGTCTCCTCAGAGGACTGATCGGCGAAGCCATTGGATGCTGCGGCGTAGCGGGATTTCTTCGCGGGACGGTGTGCATAGGACTGGCGGTAGGAGATGTAGCTAGAGCACGGTCAGTAGATAGCGATGGAGTGCGAAGGAGAATCCTGACAGATTTGTTCGATCTCGCCACATGATGAGATCTTGAGGCTTTGTAGTCTCATCTACATGTGAAGCCTGCTTGAGAGAGCCAGAGGAAAGCGGTTGTCATGCTGCATTAGAACCAAGGAAGCAGGAATTTGGTCAAGGGAGAGGGAGCCCAAGAAGAACTCAGGGCTTTTGACCAATACACAGGCGTCCAGTGGCTACAATCACACACAAGATGTAGTTGGCGACTATGACAGTCCTAAGATCAGTCTTGTATACAGGAGGTGGAGGGATGATCCAACGCTGGCCTCCGGAAGTGTAGGTTTATCCGGTGCCGGTGGCTGGTGATGGCACCTGCCTTGCTGTGCCTTGCCCTGCGGGCACCTGCTCCCTGGCGTGTACTTCTAGGCTCCAATGTTTGTTGCTTGCGTGGCTTGTCACCAGCTGCGTTGTGGCTCCAACCTTTGCGGCCCCTTCGGCCCCTTGTAAGGCTTATTAGTTAGGACCAACCGTTCAGTAAGTAAGCACTGGCGGATCTGAGGAGGGTGCCCCGTCCAGTAATAACAAGTAGCTCGGGGGTGCATTGGGCTCCTGGCAAGCTGAAGGACCCCCCTTTCAACCCCTGGCAGTATGCCCATGGTTTTGTTTCAGAAGGCCGAGGGGCTACGCACCCACTACTTACTGTGTGAATGATCCCCCACCATCACCAGCATTTCCAGTGTTTGCCCACTAACGTCACCCACCAATCCATGGTAGAGGGTCAGGTTAGACTGGCCACTTGATCTGCCTTTGATTCTGGAACCTTAGATCTCGACCACTTTTGAACGCTGTCTTCAGCTCCCTCAACCTCCCCATACTCCAGACAACAACCATACCCTTCCTAATCCCTCCCACCCCGAGTCCTTGAGCGCGCAGAAATACACACGTATACGCTTCAACTTTCACCTGACAGGAGATTCTTCAACATCGTGCACACTTCTCAACATGGTATGCTACACTATTTTCGCTTTCTAGGAAACACCCCTCGTGAGACTGTTACGCGCTTGCAATTGGGATGAACCCGTGGCAGAATCGTTCATACTGACTGGTCTCGCTCAGGCTGACTCCCTCACCGAAGAACAAGTCTCTGAGTTCAAGGAGGCGTTTTCCCTCTTCGTAAGTCTCACCGACGACAAATACCTGTCTACCCCGCTGACCGTGTTCAGGACAAAGATGGTGATGGTATGTATCCAATCTTCGGAGAGCATCTACCCTTTCTCCGGTACCCTCACGCACGATCGCAGCCACTGATTCGCACCTTCCAGGCCAGATCACAACTAAAGAGCTGGGAACCGTCATGAGATCTCTGGGCCAGAATCCCTCCGAGTCCGAGCTACAAGACATGATAAATGAGGTAGACGCAGACAACAACGGCACAATTGACTTCCCGGGTATGAGGATTGTCATGCACGGTTAACGAAGGTTAGCTAATAGTTGGGCAGAGTTTCTCACAATGATGGCCCGCAAGATGAAGGACACGGATTCCGAAGAAGAGATCCGAGAAGCGTTCAAAGTCTTTGATCGTGACAACAACGGATTTATCTCTGCCGCCGAGTTGCGCCACGTCATGACTTCAATTGGTGAGAAGCTCACGGACGATGAAGTGGACGAGATGATCAGAGAGGCCGACCAGGATGGCGATGGCCGAATCGACTGTGAGTATTTCCTCTGATCCTAGGTTGTTCATGTTACAACGATTTCTGTGAACGAGTACTTCGTGTCATGCAATTCGAACTAACAAGGGTATTAGACAACGAGTTTGTACAACTGATGATGCAGAAATGAGGAGACAAATGCATCGCGGCCGGGTCATACCTAGAGCAGTGTCAATAGTTTTTCCTCTGGGTTCAAGGCGAGGGGGGAAGCTGAATCTATGACTTCTCTATACCCAACATCCACCGAAGTTCTTATTTCTCATACTATAGAGACAGACAATTGCAGTTACTGATGGGCTGATAAATCTCGTCATCAGTCGAAAAACGTCGAGTCTATCAAGCAGGCGCCGTTTTCAATTGATTCATTCAAAATTCGAAGATCGGCCGCTAGGGAACTCTCATGATCTGTATACTGCCGCCCTGGTCAATCCTCGACAACTGTGCCTGTATTCTGTGAATCCGTCATGTTACAGCGCATTTTCATTTCAGTCCGTTGTGATTTTTCACATGGGTATCGTGCTACATTTTGCTTGGGTACAGAAACTCGTTTTAGGTCGCTTCATGCTGCCACTTTCACCGGTTTGACGCACCTCGACATATATCAACCAATGAAATGCACCTCAGCTTTTCAACTCGGGTAAGACGCAACTTGTCATTCAGCGTTCAGTGGTCTCCTCGTCAATCTTTTGTCTTACAAAGGTCTGGTCACGTCCATCCAGCTGCAACTCAGTGAGACTCTAGCCAGCCGAGAATCTGCTGGAATGCTTCTGCTTGAGATTTCTGGATGGAGGGGGAATCATAGTCTCCGTAAACTGCAAAACCTGTGATAGAGTATCGGATCAGCAATGTCATTCACCAAAGCGGGCGTTCGTAGCCATGAATCTCGAGAATAGGACTTTTGTTTGGGGAAGCAATGCCCTTACCATGAGGAACGCCTGGGTAAGTCTTGATCTGATGTTCCAGATTCGTCGTGGCAAACTGTTTCCTTCCCTCCTCGAGAACGTCATCTGGAAACAAGGGATCATTTTCTGTTCATAGCAGTCAGTCGTTAGCGTGTCTCCAAGAGAATAGTGATATAGTCTGCCCAAAAATGGTATGTCTCGCAGTCTCAACTTGGCGCACAACTCACCAACCACAACTAAACTCAACGGCACCTTGACGTCTTTGAGGTCTTCCCTCGTGACCAATGTTGCATGAGCAGCAACTCCGGCTTTGATCAGCGGTCCCTTTTTGACTACACCTTGCTCTTCATCTTTCCCGGCGGCCGACTGACCCGATAGGTCGGAGCTAGCTCTCTCGCCAGCTAGGAGAATGGTATATTTACCACCAAAGCAATATCCCACCGAATAAATGCCACCACCGTGCTCCACGGCGTCCGCATACTCGTCTTTGGCAGTGTCAATGACCTTGAGTAAAATCGGCAACACTTTTTCAGGAGTTTGTCTGGCCAGCCACATATCCATTAAGAAACTCTTTGCCGTGTCTGCGACAGTGAGTTTGACACGTTCCAAGATTCCAATGTCCTGTTGCTCGGAAGTGTCATCAGGCACAGTTCGAGAATTTGGTGCGGGATCCCCCCCGAATTGATCAGGCATGATGACTACGAAGCCTGCTTGCGCGAAAATGTCGGCTTGGATCTGGTTGTTGACGCTGTGAACTCCGGTTCCGGAGGAGAGGAGCAGAAGGAGTTTTGCTGGCGTGTTGGGATAATCAGCAGGTTTGGAGATATAGACGTCAGTGTCATCAAATTTGGTCAGTTGTCCAGACGGGCGGCGTGATGGGTCCGGAGGAGGCCGATCACTGGTGCAGTGTTCACCCATACTGGGCCCGACTTGTGCTGTGCTATCTGTGTTGGAGATGGCAGAAGGTTCTGTCAGGTCCGACTCGGGTGCTCGAGTTGCAATGGCAGGATCAGCCATGTTGGAGTTGTGGCTTGATCACTTGCTACGATGTGGTACTTGCGTGAGCCACGTCCGGGGCGTAGAAGATGAAAGATGTTCAGGTATAAGGTAATATACTGTCTGGTGCTGTCGGAAATAGCCGCAATGACTTGCTGAAAGGTGTTGTTTGTTGAAATTGCTGAGATGATGTTGTACCTGACGTGCCTGGGTACCTCTCGAATATATCGAAGCCCCACCGTGACATGTCACGATTGACCAATCAAAGAGGAGCTGGCGAGCTGAAGCCTATACTGCACATGTGACCTCTTTGCTTGCCTGAATCAACTAACGCGGAGCATATCATCAATTCTCCTCCTGTATTCCATGGCCTCCAGCTCGGTTGTTTCAAGTGTTTCAAGTTATGTACAGGTCGTTGGGTTTTCCCTCGATATAATGTACGCATCCATGGGACAGGACCAAGTTCGTACTATAGGTATTTAAGATATGGTCAAGGAAAGCCTCAATTTGAACATTCTGGCCATTAATGTCCCATTAACTAGCCACCATCCAGTGACATTCCCAGATCTATCCGAATCAGCTGGCGGCGTCAAAAATCACCTTTTGTGTCTTCATTTGATTGAAATCGTCATAGCTAGCATCTGTCAGCATACTTCATTGTCTCATTGTGTCCAAGACCTACGCTTGCACGGCTTGCGAAAGTGGTCTGATGTCGCCGACCATAAAGCTACGATCTCAAGGTTAGTGGATGTCCGTTAAAAATAGATTTCAGCACTCACTCCAAGCTGTCCTGTTTCTCGGCCAAAAGTGCTAGTGCGTCCTCGAAAATACCTGCATGTGTCAGTAACTCATGCAAGCCAGGATATGTGAGGCCCGCTTCAACGTACTTCTGACAGGGCATCTCCCCATCTGAATCCTCAAGTTCTTCCCATACGCCTGGTTCCCGCTCCATGGGATAGAGCCGTTGTGGACACCAACACTTGAGATCGTTCCCCATGGGCGCAACAGCTCAAAGCCAAGCTCGAGAGCTGAACTGTGCCCAACCACTTCGATAACAACATCGGCGCCCCTCCCATCTGTCAATTCCTTGACTCTGTTTTGCAGACCCTCTTTTTGAGTTTGGAAATTCCAGGGTTCGGCGCCGAGACTCTCAGCCAGTTCTAGTCTTTCCTTGACGCTGTCGATGGCAATGATTTTCTTGGGTTTGTAGGTCAGGGCGCTGACCAAAGCACATATACCCACTGGGCCGAGCCCGAAGAGGCAAACCACGCTATCGCTGATTTCTTCTTTATTCAACGCCTTGAAAGCATTCGAGGCTGCAAAATACCCAGTGGGGAAAATATCTGCCATGAGGACGAGCTTCTTCTCATCGATCTGAGGGGGAGCCTTGACGATCGTTGAGTCGGCAAGAGGGATGCGAACATATTCGGCCTGGCCACCATCCAGCGCGGTGGTTCCAAAGAGTTTGCACAAAGAGCATCGCGAGGAGAAGCCACGCTTGCAAAAGAAACACTCGCCACAACTGAGGGTGAAGGGTGCGACGATTTGATCGCCAACTGCAAGAGTTTTTACCCCCGGACCGACCTCTGAGATCTCGCCTGTGAATTCATGACCCATGATAAATCCTGTTGGCGACGGTTGATGACCCCGAAAGACATGAAGTTCGCTTGTGGAATTAGTAGCTGTTGTAGTTGAACATCGCCTCGTATTGCATACCTTCCGCATAACGCGGTATACCGCACTTTTACAATTACATCGGTCGGGTCTTGAATTTGAGGAATAGGTCGCTGTTCAATTTCAACTTTCAACTTGTCTTTAAAGACCACTGCTTGCATTGTTTTTGCTGCCATTGCGGGGTTGCCTTCAAGGTCTAGACTGGGTTCAGATGGATGGTGTCGAGCAATGTATGAAGTGATATTTTATTTAGGAAATTAGATGAGCCTCGGTTGTCTATTTGAATCAAATTGATCTGGCCGAAAGAGTCCGATCTAGTTGATATCCTAAAATCTTTTGCGCATCCACCAAATGCTTAGCTATCAAGTTCTGAGAAGTCCGAGGTTTGTCTCTGAGATGGAGCATTGCAGCCCAATCAGGGAATCCGCCGGAATTAGCTCGACAAACCAGATTTGGCTCCTCTTGCATCAACTCCAAGTGCAGAAGAACATCTCCATGGATCAATTGGATGGGGAAAACAGATCGCCACGGTGATTAAGACGTTGTGGTCTTGGTCCGCTTTAGGTGCGTGGCATTTTCGTGGATCGAGTGGAGAGACCATTCACATCTACTCACCAACTCCCGAACAACACTTCCCCAGATAATGACCCGGGTGAGTGACCGGACATCGGCGGGGATGCAACACATTCCTACAGTGGATCGGACGCCAAACCACATTTACAGACGATATTGCGGACGCACTGCCACAACAGTGTTAGGCTTGCTTGTTCTGCATACTACTCGTACACACATGGTGTCAGTCCCATTCGGCGAGATTGACCTATGCTCGGCGATACCTTTCCACAACCTACTGCAGTGAAATGCAGGCAGGGAAAAATAAGACATGGCTTGAACATCAGCACCTGATATGTACACTTATGTTGTATGGTTGTTTCATCATAGATTGACATGGAATACCTGCAGAAGTCTGCCGAATTCGCACTCCGAGTAGAAGAAGAACGTGCGATCACGTGATTTGCTGACAAAATGCCAAGAATTCCATTAACGCGTCTGTACGCGTCGCAGACAACTTGAGAACTCGCAGGCACCTTCGCCCCTCATCGCCACTGACAAACAATTGAACTCGCATCAGCCAGGATACCCGCCCCTTCTCTGCAGTCCTCGTGTATTCAGATCTACCTCAAGCACCGCCTTCAATTTGCAGGACTCCATCATCAATATGACATCCTCTGTGGCCGCGGCGCTCGCCCGCATCGACGCAGGCTCCCTCGCCGATATCTTTGAAGACCGTCCGGGAAGAGAACCACATCCAGTCATGCAGTGTGTCCAGATCAAACCCATCGCTGCACAGACAGGTGGCCAGGAGCGACACCGGGTCATCTTCAGTGATACCAAAAATTACATTCAAACAATGCTAGCTGCACAACAAAATCATCTAGTTGAGGAAAAGTCGTTACGAAGAGGGGTCTTGGTCCAGCTCATGGGCTACTCTGCCAATGCATACAAGGGAAAACGGTAAGTCTCGGTCGAGTTTTGTTTCGAATAAACTAACCATTGCTAGCATTCTCATCGTCACTGAAATCAAAGTCCTGGAAGAATTCGGCGAGCATGAAAAACTCGGAGAACCTAGACCTTTTGAAGCCAAGGCTGAAGACGAAGAATCAAAGCCCAATCCTACAACCATTGGCACCAGTGGCTTTTATGGCAAACAAGAAGAGTCCAAGCCCCGATCGATGCCATCGCATTCAAAATCCTCCTTCTCTGCTGCTCACGCAAACATCCATCCGATCGAAGCGATTTCTCCTTACTCAAACAAATGGACCATCAAGGCTCGCTGTACGAGCAAATCTGACATCAAAACATGGCACAATAGGAATGGCGAGGGTAAACTATTCAGTGTCAATCTGCTCGATGAGAGCGGTGAGATTCGCGCCACCGGTTTCAATGAGCAGTGTGATCAACTCTACGACCTATTCCAAGAAGGTAGCGTCTACTATATCACTTCGCCCTGTCGAGTCACCTTTGCCAAGAAACAATTCTCAAACCTGCCCAATGACTACGAGTTGCATTTCGAAAAGGACACCATAGTCGAGAAAGCTGAAGAACAAGACGGAGTGCCACAAGTTAGGTACAACTTTACTTCGATTGCCGACCTCCAGTCAGTTGAGAAGGACACGACCATCGACATTATTGGGGTCTTGAAGGATGTCGGAGAGACTTCTCAGATCACCTCCAAGACAACGAGCAAGCCGTACGACAAACGAGAGCTGACCCTGGTAGACAACACCGGCTACTCTGTCCGGCTGACCGTCTGGGGTAAAACTGCCGCATCATTTGATATTCCTCCAGAATCGGTTGTGGCATTCAAAGGAGTCAAAGTGTCGGATTTTGGTGGGCGGAGTTTGAGTCTGCTTAGTTCAGGGTCTGTTTCAGCCAACCCAGATATGCCCGAAGCACACAAACTGAAGGGCTGGTTCGACGACCATGGACGGTCTGACAATTTTGCCACCCATGCTGGTGTACAAGGCACTGTTTCGGCGGGTGGGACACGACGAGATCCCTTCAAGACGATTGCTCAGATCAAAGATGAACAACTAGGCATGTCAGAGAATGCGGATTTCTTCTCCCTCAAGGCGTCAGTTCAATATATCAAGCAGGATACATTCTGCTACCCAGCTTGCTTGTCAGAAGGCTGCAACAAAAAGGTCGTCGAAATCGATCCAGGCCAGTGGAGATGTGAGAGATGTGACAAGACTCATCCCAAACCAGAGTATCGATATATCATGTCCGTCAACATTAGCGACCATACTGGACAATTGTGGGTCAGCTGTTTTGATGAGACAGGTCGACAGATCATTGGCAAGACTGCTGATGAATTAATGGAAATCAAAGAGGTGGATGACAAGAAGTTGGCCGACATCATCTCAGATGCCGTGTGCAAGACATGGAATTGGAAATGCAAGGCCAAGTTGGACAATTTCCAGGAACAACAACGGTATGAACTTATCCAAATCAACTAGCTTGCAATGACTTACTGACCAACCTCTCACAGTGTTCGATATCAAGTCAGCTCTGCTGCACCTCTGAATTATGTAACCGAGTCCCAAAAGCTGATCGAATTGATCAAGCAGTATAACATTGATTAAGGTGATATGAGAGGCAGGCGTCTTGTGTTGTATGAGCACCAGTATGGGGAATTCACGAATAGGCGGACAGGGCAGGACAGGGCAAAGAAATCCCAATCAAGCACCTTATCAGGGTGTCATGTTGTAATGAGCTTCCATTGAGATGGTGAACAAGGATAGCTTGAACCAAGCTTGACCAAAGGCTCGAGCATCCTATCATGACCAGTGGATTCCAATTGCGTCATTTTGATGACTACATTGAGTAAACATATACACGAAGGTGACCTCAAAGCTACGGAATCTAAGGAAAAGAAGCCCACGGGGTGAACCCCTCGGTCCCCCGCTCACCATGTTTAATAATATAAGTACCTTACATAACCTAGTACTCCGTAATAACATCACAACCAAATCTTAAAGACCCATTCTTGGCCGAGCACGATCCGACGATAGGTCCATTGTGCCAACATTTTCTTGTGTGTGTATTTCAAATCGAATGTCTGGGGTATCTCTCAGATAAAGGATCCTTCACATTCTAAAGTTCCTGTAAGTGCCCTACTGCCACATCACTCATATTGCTGCACAAATTCTTTGTCTTACCAATCAATTGTACATCAATCGGCTAACTCTCGGCTATTGCTATTGAAAGACCATACAGTCTTGTATACTTACCACATACAACGATTCCCCTGAATGGTATAGAAAGACTCCATACAGACTCTATACAACTGAGCGCTGACATCACTGCCTCTAGCTTAGTAGTCAGTCCAAAAGGACACAATCTCACATCATCACCTTGAGCACGTGATACCATCATGGCAACCATGCGTGCCGTCGACATTCACGGAGGCAAAGGCCCCATCTCGGCGCTCTTCATCAACGAGTCGACGCCGAAGCCCACTGCAACTGGGTCTCAGGCCCTCGTCAAGATCAAAGCCTTTGGTCTCAACCGGATGGATCTCCTGCAACGTGAAGGTCTATACCCTGTACCTCCACAAGCCAGCAGTATCTTGGGAGTGGAGTTCTCCGGCACGATCGAATCGTTCGGCAAAGAACCCGAGCGTGGGTTCAAAGTGGGTGATGAGGTGTTTGGGCTGGCGTACGGCGGTGCGTACGCCGAGTACATTGCGGTGTCGACGCACATGTTGATTCACAAGCCCAAGGAACTCAGCTGGGTCCAGGCGGCGGGAATTCCAGAGACATGGATTACAGCTACGCAGGCCTTGTA
This sequence comes from Exophiala mesophila, assembly GCF_000836275.1. NCBI lineage: Eukaryota > Fungi > Ascomycota > Eurotiomycetes > Chaetothyriales > Herpotrichiellaceae > Exophiala > Exophiala mesophila. The sequence continues at coordinate 3,278,388 of NW_015622508.1, forward strand.
TCTGATCGGGGAATTCAAACCAGGCAAGTCGGTGTTGTGGCACGCTGGCGCCAGCAGCGTGTCGATCGCCGGCATTCAACTGGCCAAAGCCGACGGCGCCTCAGCCGTCTACGTAACGGCCAGCAGCCAGGACAAGATTGACTTCACCAAGACGTTGGGCGCCACCGAGGGCTTCAACTACAAGACGGGAGACTGGGCCCAGGAGCTTCTCAAGTATACTGATGGCAAGGGCGTTGATCTGATTGTCGACTTTATCGGCGCCGGCTACTTCGACCAGAACCTCGAGGCTGCCGCCCGTGACGGACACATCGTCAACCTCGGTCACCTGGGTGGGACCGTTGTGCAGAAACCCCTCGACATTAGCCGCTTCCTGCGCAAGCGTCTGAGGTACGAAGGGAGCAGCCTGAGGAGTCGCGATGAGGCTTATCAGGGAAAACTTCGCGACACCTTGGTCGAACACGCCCTTCCCAAGTTCATCGACGGCAGCTTCACCGTCCCCATTGAGAAGGTCTTTAAATTCACGGCAAAGGATGTCCAGGCTGCTCATGAACTCTTGAACAGTAACCAAACCAAAGGAAAGCTGATCGTGGAGTTTGATTAGAGCGAGTCACGAGGAGGAAAATCTACCAACATGGCCCCCCCGTTGAAATGGAACTAGGGGGAAAATGGGTATGATCGAGAAGATTGCCCATTTCAGGTCCTGACATAAGCTTCATAGTGGGTAATAAGGAGACAGGGATGTAGGCACCAAAATCTTCATGGCTCTTATATTTCCCGCCAACGATCAAGACATTATCTTACTGGGATCAACGTATCAACGTATCGTGATTTCACTCTACATCGTATTCTTTATATTCTCTCAGCGCTTGACTCGACTCAAATTCCCGTTAGACTGCATCTCTAACTAAGAGGGCACTTCGAAGAAAGGCTCGTCCAACAAGCTAAGAATCAGCTGCATGCCAACCCATTGCTCTTCGGCACTTTCAAGGATCTGATCCGGGGGCAGAACAAAGCCAAAGTCTCCCGTATCTCGGAGCTCGATCGTGTATGCCCAGTCTGCCTTGCCTGTACCGTAGATATAATCGACACTGCTTCCAGTGGTGGCGTATAATGTACCACAGGATGGGCCAAAGGTGAAGGTCTTGTTGTTGACGTCTCGAATAGCTGCCGAAGTCAATGATGCAAGATTGATATGCTCTCCAAGGTCTTCGGCGTAGACGGTACAGTTGTAGCCCCAGGCCGAAAGGATGTATTGGCCATAGCTGTGCCAGTCAATGTACAATTTAATGCCCTGAGTGTCTCGCAGCTCATCCACCAGGGCCGTAAGACCCTGGCTCTCAGGTGAGTCACTTGGTTCTTCACCCTTGTAGGTCTGTGAGCACGGATTGGTGGATGCGCCAAGTGGGTTGGCATCCCATTCGTAGTCCCATTGTCGATTGATATCACGACCGAAGCAGGTTTGGTTAGCGGGTGGTGGCGGGGGAGGTTGTCGATTCTTGCGCCAGAGCCGTTCGGTTGTCCGGGAGTAGACAAAGCCTGGAGGATTCTTGTCAGTAGTTTGTCACTGCGGGAGCGCAAGGTGAGAGAAATACCGTCAGGGTTTACAAAGGGGAAAATATAAAAGTCGTAGGCATCAAGGAAGGCTTCTGTCGTGTTGACGCCTTCGTTATAGCCCTGAATCAATTGCAACGTGATGTATTCGACGACCTGATCCAGGTTGATTAGCAAAGGCTAGGGATCTTGAGCGAGAACCGTCAATAGTGGTGTTTACCGGAGCAGTGATCCATTCACGGGCGTGGACTGTCGCGTGCCATAGTATTGCAGGCTTTCCAGGGCCATCGTTTCCCCAGAGGTGAATACCAAAGATGTCCCGTCCCTCGTAACTCGTCCCACTGCTGACAATTTCGGAGTTGTCTGGGAATTCCGCTTGCAAATCAGATAAGTACTGCTCATGTTCTTCAATATCATGGTAGCTGTCATACCAAGACATGTCGTCGACCTGGCGCTTGTAGACTGAGGAGCGGGCAGACTCGGCTCTAATGGAGTCTCCTAGATCGGAATGCATGCAGTGACTATCGAGGTTGAGGGACTCAAAGGCTGGTAGCTGTTCTGGAGAGAGCATTATGTCGATATGACGGTCGATATCGTCATTCCACTGTTCGAACTCAATAGTTGAGAGCAAGTGTTGCACGCGGTGAAGCTGATGCTCGGTCTTAACCCGGAACACCTTGTAGCCATCGTAGGAAATAAAATCAGGCTTGGTGACGGCGATGGCAGTCGCCAGAGGGAGTAGAAGGGGAGCAACGTGAAACAGCTTCATTTTACAATCTGGTCGGCCGACAGAACAGGTCGCAGGCCGTGTTGGTCTTGATGTCTAGCAACTCCAGATTTTGGAGGCAATGGAAAGAGCGTCATGAAGAAGACCAAGTTGAAATGAGTTGGCTCATCCCAATGAAAGACCTACCTACGTAACTGGGGAATAGAGGTTGATTGATCGTCAGGTGTTGTAGATCCAACAATAAGGGAAGGTAGCATTGGATGCGCTTGGCCCCAGAAACATAGAAGATGCTCAGCAAGTCAAGGTGTCAGAAGGCTGGTCGCGAGCGTAGAAGCGCTCATAACGTGCCCGAGGCGAGATGGTCAGGCGGAGCCATATTGACGATCGTTAACTGTAGGTCTGGTATGTGCTTGCAATCAGAGGTAGATACTGGACTCTAGGGTGGTACGGGTACAAGTCAACGCAACCGTGGACAAAGATCGATGACCACAGAGGACGGCTAAGCAATTCATCCTCCTTCTCGATTGATGGTGGCGCAGCCATGGCATTTTCTTATATTCTCCAAAATGGACCCTGCGAGCTCCACGAGGGTTATGTGACTCGTCACGCTGCTTCACTTGGTCTTGTGGTCTCCAGGCCGCGAGTCTGCCAGACTTGGTGTTTAATAAAGCTCACGGACAATAGCCGGAGTAGTACTCAAAACGGGATAGCCGTAGACAACTCGAGCATTACATGAATCACCAATTTGAGGTTCAGTAGTAGAAGAGAATGGAGTCAATGACACGTGACTTTTCCTCGGTGACATGCCACGTGACAGGGTCTTGCTCTTCGTCACGAGGCAATGGATCATGAAAATGGGTCTGAGGCTTGGGTCACAAGTCTTTCCCGAATTTCCTCCATTCAAATTGTCTATAGGTACCATCTAGTACTGAGCAAGAACGATGTGACAAGCAATGGTCCTACTGCAGCTGCAACAGGGCCGATCCAGCCAGAGCCGCCTCCATCATGTCGCCGTAATGATATGGCAGGAGCAGCATTAGCTGTCGAGCCGGGGCTCGCACCCCTGGTAGCTGTCGTAGTTATGGGCGGAGGTGTAAAGGTGCCCGTGGCACGACTTGTTGAGGTTGCGGTCGTGACCATAGTGGATGAGGTTGAGGTGGTGGTTTGTCTGACAGGCGCATCTGGGTCACCCTCTCGAGTGATCTTCAAAGTATAGTTGTTGGCTTCAAAGATGGTCTCTTCTCCTGCAAACATGACTTCGGTACCAAACTCTAGTTGTCCAAGGTACAAGGCGCCAGACAGCAAACCGTTGCGCCAGATGTGCTCCAGTAAAGGGAAGTAGTCAACATCGACACTGGACAAATTCTGGTGGGGCAGCCACGAGAAGACATGTTGGCCTTGGGCGTTCCAACCATGGTATAGGCTGTAGTTGGTGCCTCCTACTTCAACAGTGTCTTGCTCAGGCGTCGACTCGGAGTGGCCAAGTGGAAGAACGGTCGGGGTGTACCACTGCCAGATCATGATTTCAATCGGCGGGCCCAATCCCGTCGAGTTTTCGGCATTGTCGGACAGGAACATGTCTACTGCAACATTGGCCCGTAGTCCAGTGTTGTCATATGCGATTGCCTGCTCTTGTGAAGACCAATTCCCCGTGCCTCTGACATATGTGCGGAATTGGGCGGAGAAGTCGAGGGAGGAAACGTTCCAAAGCTGGACTGGCAATCGACTTGGATGAACTTTGACATAGGGAAAACCTTTGACGGTCGAGGGGTCGCCGGTCCATTGGTACTTGACGCTGAAACTAGCGTCATCGCCAGAGACTATGAGACAGGAGTAGCCCTCACCATTATCGCCCCAGGCATTGTTGTTAACTGCGACAAAGAGTTAGTCAGAGATGAAAACAAGTGCAGAAGGAAGACGAGTTTGCCTACATGAATATGGGACAGTGGTGGAATTGAAGTGATCGAATTGACCACAAAGCTCAATTTCATCGGCGGCAGCCACCAGAGAGGGACAAATTGTTAGCAGCAAGGCCAACAGCCATCCGAGCACATAGGACATGCGGACGGCTTTCGGGGGAGAAGAACCTCATAAAGGGAAATGACAAGAAGACAACAGTGAGGTTAGAACAGAGGATCGATGCGCAGACATATTTGTTGAAATGCCTTTACCCTGATCATCATCAAGGAATTTCACAATGGCGTACGCGTTCATGTTCTAGGCGCAGTTGCGACCACCGAGCCCTATTGGGCACCCCACAAAATTTGCAAATTCGTGGCACAATGGTGCTTGTAGGGGCTGCCACGGCTGCCCAGAACCGCCGAGGATTGGGAGAAATTAACCCAAGAGTGAAACATGATCAACTTAATCTGTGCAGTGGCGAGATTTGGCCACTTGACCCTCTTGGCCTGAAGTAGAGACCATGATTGTGATTCATGATGAGTGACTTCTACTTAGATTGAGAGCCTGCGGATGTCAATGATATGTAGCGGAGATGAGGTGAGGTGACTTGCAAACAGGTGGAGCAGCTTGATGATATATACCCCGTATGTCCCTTTCTTAATCGATCCCTGTATCAAGGTTTCCAAAGATCCGATGGTTGACAGGCACCACAGGCAAAAGATTCATTGGGTCTCTGGGGAGTGGCTGGTGAGAGCCAGGAGGGGCGATGGGGCGATAAGGTCGGAGGGGCCAGGGCCTAACAATCTGGGGGTTACGAGGGTTCAAAAGCACCGAAAAAAAGGTGATAGTGGGTGCATATTAGATATGTTTAGCATGATTACCATATTAGACATTTTTGGTCCCTCTGGTCGTCGTAGAGATGAGCTGTCGCATAATTCCTGCCCGATTAGGAAGATGTAAATAGTCTTGGTCCACGTCACCTGCAGCGTCTCACCTACAAAGGTGGCAGGCACGCCAGGTTCCAGCCACCGCAATTACCAGCATAACGACTTCTACCACCATAAATCATCACATATTTCTCGTTCTGCAAAGAGTTGAAGTAAGTGTCTACATCCTCAATCATTATCGGTGGATCTTTCTCTGATTGCCAAATAATTATTCCAAGAGCACCGACCACATCAACCCCATCCGAGCGCGACCCTCCGTCCACTTTCGCACCCTACGGAGGAGGCATAGACATCTGATCAAAGCTCGATTCACGGGCCATCTGGCTCACCTTGCATCCGCATGGCGCCTGTCACCTCCAAACTCGATATTCCCGATCTCATCTTCTCCTCCCTTGAACTCGACGTTCATGATGTCAAGCCTAGAGACTCTCTCACATCATTCTCGAGCAAAAGATCGTTTGTCTTTGGAGACCACAACCCTCTAGTGCCCCGAAATGATGATGTCTCCCCGCTTCTCTCACCAATTGAGACGTTCAATGTTCTCACGGCGAGAGATATCGAGCTTGATCCCAATTTCAACCCTTCAGAAGGCTCCGTCGACCCAACCGACGTCAACATGAAAGGCATCCAAGCTCTCTTTGCAATCATAGGAGCCGCATTTGTCGTTCTCATCATCTGGTTCTTTTTCTGGGCCAAGAACGGGGGATTTCAATGGAGAAAAGGAGATTGGGACGACTACAAATCGTCTGTCTTGAGACGGAAGGGCCCCAACGGCACCACCCTTAGCAATGCAACCAAAAGCACGGCTCTTGGTGGTGGCAGCGTGGTCGGGGATGGATACTCTGATAAGAATAGCAGATCTTCATACGACGCATCCACTGAGACCATGACCAATGTCGATCTTTCCTCAGACGCTCCAATTCTCTCAGAAAAACAAGGCAAGAAGTACAAGGCAAGGAAAGAGACCAACAAAGAACGCAAAATCCGCGAGGCCCGGGAGGCAGAGTGGGAGGGCGGTCACGATAATGACGTGCGAGCCTATCGTCATGAGAAAGTGGCTCGAGTTGGCGGATTGAACAAAGACTCGGATGGACAATGCTTCAGTACCGAGTACAGTGGAAGTGACCGAACCAGCAATGTCTTTAGCCAGAGCTATCGTCCCAACAACCACCCGCCACCACCTCCACGGCACGCCAGCCCTGAGAAACGCCAGAGCCGCCGGGATTTCTCGTACGGTCAGGACAGCACCTTTACTGCCACCGAAGCCGCTCGATCATCTCGCTACCACCCATCCAACAAGAATGTTAGCCCGCAGAGACCGATTCGAACCGTCCCAGGATCGTTCCATCAGCAGACAGAGTTGGATGCCCAGAGTCAAAACACCATGAGCTATCATCACCCAATTCCAGGTCTTGGTGGACAGAACAAGGCAAATGGTTACAGACGGAACCGAAGGGACAGTCTTGACGACTAAATGAAAAAGGTTGTTGCTAATTGATCAGCTGAAGATCAAGTTGACGACGAGGAATTACATTGTACACTGAGGGAGTTTTGCACCATGCTCGTATGAGTTGGTAGCGAGACATGGAACAAGGCGTTTGAGATCAACATGAATCAATGAGAAGCGTGTGCTTACTGGAAGGACCAGAGAATGACCAAGATGCAATGGAATGGGACATGGAACATGTCATGATGGACAAAGGCATAACTTGCCAACATATGTAGCATGAATAAGCAACCCAATGAAACGTTTGCAACGATCTCCACGAATTGATGCCGCCTTTTTTGCGCAACGAGGTTTTATGAATTCACAAACGAAGAGGCAATCCAGTGATGTATTTCGTTAGCCCCGGATATCCTTGAGCGATAGCAGAGCAGAGCAGAAGATAGCCTAGCATTACAATGTCCAAGCGTGCAAATGAAATTCAACCGTCAAGACGCCGTTTCCATCCACTCGCACTCCCGCTTTCTCAACCCATCCGTCACTCGTAAAGAGACTTCACCTAGCCCATTCCGTTACTGTGTGCATTTTCCGTGTTGCTAGCATATTTGGTATGCCGTCCAATGGGTCCAACCGTGTCGCTAGCCAACGAATGCAAACCCAGGTTGAGTCAATGGCCACTCATGTATGTCGCAGTGGTCGGCTGGCCAACTCGGTCTCCTCTAGACCTTGTTAATCTTGGCCGTCTTGCTGGTCTTGCCATCGGTGCCACTGATCTTCTTGGTACCTGCGGCTTTCTTTGCAGGCTTGTTCTCGACGCTGCCGGTCAACTTGTCTACGGCGCCTTCGATCTTGTCCTTGACCGATGACTTGCCTTTGCTGGACGCTGCAGGAGCGCGTTTTTTGCTCACTCCCCCAGTCGCGGTCTTCTTCTTTTTGCCCGTCGCGCCCGTTCCTGTAGTGGCCTTGCGCTTCCGAACGGGCTCGACGCTGACGGTTGGGAAGACTCGAGGCTTGGAGTTGCCGGTTGCGCCGCGTGTTTGCGCCATTGTGGTTGTTGGTGGTTGTGTGTTTGGTGGGAAGATGTGCGTGGAGTGTAATCAGTTGATTGTGTCAGCTAGACAGTTTGTCAGTCAGTCAGTTGGCTGGTGGGCTGATCTCTCAGGATCCGACTGAATAAATGACTGGAGGGAAAAGGCGGGGAACGCGATGAAATGGGGCAATGGATGAACGGTCAGATAACAACAGATGCAGCTTCACCAAGGAGTGTAGAATATTTGTGAAAGGATGATAACAGGCAGATGATGGACATGCGACAAAGACTGGACTATTGAAGCAACCCAACGATATTGTAGGCACCTCTGGTGAGCAGGCAGACACCTGGGTGGGCAGAGGTGGAGCTTGGGGGAACATGGCGATCAAGAAGGGGAATCGCGTGGATGTGCATGGACATACCTCGAGGTTAGACTGTCGCAGCGATTTGAAATTGTTCAGATGGCGAAATAAGTTGTCAGCGACCAGGTTGAAATGAAAATCGCACCAAGTGACGGTGATTTTGTTGAGAGAGCGGTGGGAAAAGAAGAAGTAAAAGGGTTGCCAGGCATGGGATGGGCGGGAGGAGCAGCGCTTTAGAGTGTCTGTCTTCTGTTTCGTGTTTCGAGTTGCGAGTTGCGAGTTGCGAGGTTGCCAGTGCGCAAATCCAAGGTTCCAGGCGCCGTAAAGTCGCCTGAGAGCCCAAAACGCCCCCAACTGGGAGTTTTATCCGGGGGGGGGGGGGGGGGGGCCTTGGGTTCTGTCCTTGGGCCTCCATCAACAATAACAACAAAACCCTCCCAAAGCTGCAACTCATCCTCATCGCTGCCGCCTCCAGCCACCGCTGATATTCTTCTGTCTCTTCTCTCTTCTCTTCTCTCCCTCTGTCTTGTTGCCCATGCATTTCACTCTCACAATTTCTTCTATTCTCTTTTTTCCCACTTTCTTGGGGCGACTCAACGCAGCCACCGTTCCGTGGAATTAGCTTCTCCCTTTCCCTCATTGTCCTGTCCAATCTTCACTTTGCCCTGGCCCGCACTCTTAAACATGTCGCATTTGTGCGGGCATTTCAAGTCCCCGCTGGTTTTGGCCTAATACTGGTGCGATAGGCCAGTAACCATTATGCCAACTCAGCGTATGCATGTAAGCGCCTTTCATCCGGGGCGCTTCTTCTCACCATTGCCTATCCGTGAATCACCATCAATCAACGACAGGACGTTGTTGCTGGCAGACTCCAACTGGTTGTATTTTCTCAGTCATACCAATCCCTCAACGATTGATCTTCCAACGCTGGTCCCCCAGCAAGATGTAATGCATTTCGCACCTCCCATTCAAATTCAGCCAGTGCCCGCAGTTCAGACCCAACAAATAGGCCGCCGATCAATCCATCTACGGTACCGGCCATGAGTCCCAGACTGCTCAACAAGATCAAGATGAACGACACAAAATTCCTTGGAGACCACCAAGTAGCCACAAAGCAACCAATCGAGACCAGTGCTGATCCCACAAAATGCAAAAGCCGATACCTTCTTTGCTTTCGTTCCCGTAGAGTATATGTGTGTATCATCTGGAGTATATCCTGGTAGAAATCCTGTCCCAGATGGAATCGCGTCCCCTCCTTGGAGATTGCTTTGTCAAAGTCCTTATCGTCAACATTCGCGACTTGCAGGCTGGCATCTTGCTCCTGGGAGTCATTGAGTGCTGCATGCACCTCGATCTCGGTGGATGTTTTGAGTCGGAGCGAACTTCTTTCAAGCGTGGCTTGCACGGCGAAATGGTCACTCAAAGAACAACGAAGACTTGGGTGTCTCTCGGTCAAAGCAACCTGAACCCTGTCGACTCTCCATCCATTTCCCACTCCACTGCAAAATATGTAATCCAAACGCTTGGATTTGGGGTCTGGGTCTGTCAGTGGAATTTCTCGGTCTTGACCCTCTTCCAGATGTTTCTGATGCGCCTTGTTCCAACGCCATGTGTTCAATATCGAGTCACAAGTATGGCCATGCTCCTCGAGGCTCGTTGCCACATCTGGGATATCTGGCTCCCCGAGTCTTTTCCGTCTCTCCTTCTCTGGCGGGTCGATGCTTGCCCCGACACTACTTTGAGGCTTCACCACTCTCCACACATCTTGCACACCTGCTTGACTCTCGATCAAGACGTGCGCAAAACTTAGAGGGACCATGTTGAAATCCCCCAAACCAATGACCAAGCTTCCACGCTGTGAAGCTGCACGCATCAATTTGGCGATTTCCCATGCTTGACCTGTTCGATGACAGATGTAGCTGTCATTCGGCTCCCTTTCGTATGGTGCATGTAGATGGGTATTAAACACCTCGACGTTGCCCCCGTCCGGCAGTGCAATCGTGGCGCAGCCAACACCTTTGCCCACAAACCAGTCTCCTCGGAAGAACGCCGTTGGTCGACCGTTCAAAGAATAGCGATACATGGTCGACTCGCGAATCGGCCATCTACTTAAAATGGCCAACCCGCCACCGAAGATTCCCGAATGGTAGAACTTGCCATATGGAAGGGTGGATCGGGTCCTATTTCTGATTGTCAAGTAGTCGGAGAATGTCCAGCATTCTTGGAGGCCGACAATATCTAATTGAGGTGAGTATGTAGCAAGCCGATTGCCTATTTCGGACAAGCGTTCCGAACGATGTTTGGATAGGTACTTCAGGCCCCAGCAATTCAAGGTAAGAATGTGGATGGTCGAGACCTGGTCTAGGGAACCGTTGTGATCCATTTCAGTGCTTGTGAGAATAGACTTGAGTATTTGGCAATCAGAGATGGACCGACTGTCAGGAAAAAGGAGCTTCAACTATTCATAGTGCCCTTGCCAAGGCGACCTGCAGCGGGAGGTTAAAAGTTGAGAAAGAAGCCATGCCCATGAGAAGGATCGAGGTGTGATAGTAGGTTCTTCAATAGGCGAGAAGGAAGAGGACAGGAATCAATAGGGAATGCATCAACAGAGATCAAAAGTGCACTAGAACCGTTGTCACTGTCGATACATGACCAAGCGAGAAAAGAAAGAAGAGAAGAAAATGGTGCTGGAATGTCTTTCTTTGTCTTTGGAATCGAGTGTAGCGTAAGTGAGGTAACGCGCATGCGCATGCGCACGTGATGTGACGTAGACTAAACTCTCACGTGAATTTGATGCCTAAGGTACACATCAATGGGCTCAGGTCACGCTTGAATCATGGCCCATAGTTGATGTAGTAGTCAAGTATGTGATCTGGATATATGCTGGATATCAAGCCTCATGAAAAACAACTCCAAATAGTCACTTTTCACATGGACGCACAGTGCAGCACGACCATACGCATCTGCACTGTCGATCTACCATCTTATCCCAATTATCAGCCAATCAGATCCTTTGGAACTTGTCTTCCTAGCCAGGATCTGCGAGAGTCACATGACCCTGAGAGGCGATTATGACTACGGCAGAGTATAGACGCGTGGAGTGAGACGCGCCATTGCAAAGGCATCAAGGCGTGAAGTGAAGGTTATCACGTCTGTTTGACTCAATCGTATTTCATATTAATTGTTTACCATGATTTACTCTTGTGGTTTTATGGATATGATTATCATGTATCACAGTCATCTACAAAACAGACAACGGCATTGTTAATTCTTCCAACCCTCGCACAGCAATCGTTTGAGTAGTAGGTGGGCATCCAACTCTACGTCGTCAGTCGTCGACTCGACGCAGGAAGTAACCATTGCTACCGCTATCAGATTAACCTGTGACCTGGTCACCTGGCACATTCTCTTCATGGCATCATGTCCTTGTCTGAGCTACCCCATGAACTGCTTGTCTTGATCTTTCAGACTCTCGATTCATCCTCTCTCAGGCATGTGCGGTTGCTGAACAAAGCGTGCGCCTCGGCTGCTGCTATTCCTCTCTTCCACACAATCCACCTTCGCCCGCTCCACCGAAGTTGGCGTCGAATCGACTGCGTGAGCACTGCCTCACATCTTCAAAAACATGTCAGGTCTGTTCATCTCAACACTGATGTCCTCAACCCCAATCACGGTCAGCAACTGCGAAGTCATGGCTTCCGTACCCTAATCCTACAGAAGAGTTACACCTCCATCAGTGGCCTCGCCGTCCGGACCATCTCTGAGGAACAGATCGATGCTCTCTACTTGGCCTACATGGATATTCTCCGAGAGCAAGTCGCCTTTGAGTCGATTCGCCCAACTGATATCCGAAGTGTCTTGACCAGCTTCCCCCATCTTCAAGAGATCTGCTGCCAGAGAAATGGCTGTGATTACGAGCCTCTCTTGTCCTCCTTCATCTTGTCTCCCGCGTGGCCCGTTGCTCGATCTCCCTTCCGCCACTTCTACCGCGTCTGCATGTCCCTGCAGCTGGAATCGCTAACCCTAGATCCCTTGTCTTGGGGCGACATCCTTTATCCCTTCACTCAGACCGAGCAAGAACTGCGCATGACCAGGACACAGAAATTGAAGCTGGGCCTCAATAACGAATCCTTCGACCGCGACCAACTTATGCAACCCCAACACCTGAAACGATTGGTAACTTACCTGTCGCTCTTCTCCAAGTTGCAGCATCTTTCAATCCACCTCGGGACCTTAACACGACAACCACGATCTCCACGATCTCCTCCACAGAATAAAATCTCAAACGCCGTAACAGGCATGATATTCCCGACGTTGAAACACGTGTCCTTTTGCTCCTTCAACACCGAAATCTCGCCTCTGCTGGCCTTCCTCCGAAACCACTCTGCCACCCTCCATCATCTCCATCTTGAAGATGTCACCATCTTACCAAACATCCTATCCGCCAGTGGAGAAGATTCTGTGATGGAGCTGTTTGGAGAAATCCGGGATGCATGCAACTTACAAACCGTCACACTGTCCGGCACATTCACCAACCTGCGAGACGAAGCTTGGGAAGTCAGAGACGACAAGAAATCACCGGAGTGCTTGTGTGTGAAGCTGGAGATGTACATGGCCCGCAAAGGGAAGTGGCCAATTGGCGATTCTCCTGCACACTACCAGAGACAAAGATTGGACCGGGCCGAGTGGCTAGAAGAAATCGAATACACAATGCAGAGCTCCGAGTCTCACACGGAATATTTGACCTTTGAGGTGGACGATTCGTGGCAGGATTTGAGTTGGCAATGGGCCACGCATTTATTGCTCTAGTAGCGCCAGTGGTCGCTGGTATGAACCAGGGGACAAAAATCATGTTTCAATTCTCAGAGCTTGCATCGCCTAACGATGCCACAGACGCTTGTGTCCAGACGAGTTGTTCTTGGTTCGAGCTGTGATCTAGTATATCACATCGTCTTCCTGGCCCTGCTCGAGCTCTTCCCCGCCATGCTCATCCTCATTTCGACTTGGTTGTGGTCTGGCGTCATCGGTCCCATCTACCCGTGAACCTGTACTCGCATCGACTGCACTTGATTCGTGTTGCCCATTGCTTTCAGAGGGCACGGGGGGATCTTCTCTCACGACCTCGTCGACCTTGGCACTGCCGTTGGATTTGTTCCCAGAACCACCCTGTTCATGTATTGAGCCGTGAGACGAATCATGGTCGTTTGCCGCCTGAGTTCCATTTCCTTGGTCATGCCCTGTTGGATTGGAACCATCTCTTTCTTCTCCGTCAGCCCGCACCTTGTCGTTCTCCCATTTTTCAATCTCGCTGCGAATAATGTCCTCCACCTCGGTCTTTTGTCTTTCCACTCTCTTGGTATCTTCGTCCCTCATCTCCCACGGCCGATAATACAACTGAGGCTCCACGTTGGTCCTCAGAAACCCTGCCGCAGCCCGCATATTACGATGCCGGATCTCCATTGCCTCGGCATCCCACAGTCTTTGCTCCGCGCGGCGAGAGCGATCCAGTTCTTCTTTCTTCCTGCGCGCTTGTAGTGAGATCTCCTCGGACTCGCGCCGTAGCCGTTCCCGCTGGCGCGACTCGATCTCCGCTCTCCGGTCAGACGGAGAAACGCCAGGTGATGCGTCTGACACGCTGGGTTTGCGCGGTCCGTTGTTTCGGCGCCCAGCTGGTTGTGACAGAGTGCCTAGGATTGATCCAAAGAGTCGTCGATTGCGGGATTTTTCGTCGGTGTTGAGGGACCGTTGCCGTGTCGGAGGGGAAATAGTTGCGGCCGTCATGGCCGGTGTCGATGTCGCTGTCGTTGTCGCGGTGGGAGATGATACATGTTGGCGCGCCGATGTCGAGGGCGAGGACTCGCTGGTTAGTCGAGGCCTCTTGTTTGAGTCCGAGGCCTCGGATATCGATGATTGACGCCTTTTGAGAGTTGTGGTGTTTCGATCATGGTGTGTAGGAGGGGACGAGGGCGCAGGCTCAGGAATGGCAACTGCTGAAGATATCATTTTGGGACTGATGAAGTTAACGAATGATGATCTCAAGGATCTTGGTGTACAGGGCTCGTGGGCTAGAACATTAGCTTGCCCGTTCAATCAACGAGAGTTGTTTTGTTATCGATCAGGAAGAATCAGATGTCCACCATGGCTTCTCCTGGGGTAGCAGATGCAGGCCGGTTACTACAGAATGTATGCAAGCAAATCTCTGTTGAAATCAATCTTCTTTCAGCCTCGTCGAGTCTATTATCATCCTCGCTATGCTTTCCTGTTTGGCACTAGTTATGCGGAGAAATCCGACTAGTCCCGATAGGGATTTCCATAGTGGCAAGGCTTAGCAATTGTTCGACAAGGCTGAGAGGCCGCTTTTTAACCACTCTGCCACTTTCACTTTGATCATCACCACTGATTCTTCCATCTTCTCTTCTTTCCTTCTCTCTTTTTCACTCCAGACACATCTCCGAGCCTTCAATCATTCTCTTCTTGAATTCTCAACCTTGTAAACCGACTACCTCACACCTTCCGCAAACGTTTCGAACCTCTACCACTCGTTGACAGAATCATGTCTCGCCACCACCCAGATCTCGTCATGTGTCGCAAAGCGCCCGGCATCAGTTTGGGACGGCTGTGCGATAAATGTGATGGCAAGTGTCCTGTATGCGATAGCTATGTTCGACCGACGACATTGGTGCGCATCTGCGATGAGTGTTCGTTCGGCAACTACCAGAACAAATGCGTCGTCTGCGGTGGCGAAGGCATCTCGGACGCCTTTTACTGTTTCGAATGTACCCGTCTGGAAAAAGACCGCGATGGATGTCCTAAGATTATAAATCTTGGAAGTTCCAGGACCGATCTGTTCTATCAAAAGAAGAATTTCAGAAATCAGTACTGATCCATTTTGGTGACATGTTTGCAATGACACAGAATGACTCGCCAGTGGGACGATTGTGCCTTTGACAAGGAAGAACATCAGCAGTTGCCTTGTACAGCAGGCAGGAAATGGCAATACGGCTTTTCAATATGAGAGAGCGCTGATGATAGCCATGACTGGGACACTTCCACCGCAGTTCGAAGCCGGCAATATCGAGGCCAATCCGCCACCCGTGCGGTATTTAATCCATAATGGCTCGCCTATCATGCCGCCAGCTCTTTCAAATCAGCCAGTCCCAGCGTCGACATGGTTTCCAGCAAGACGATCAACAAGTTCGAGCCAGAATCAGACGGGTACTATTACACAGGGAACAAACACCTCAACCTTCTTAGGTTATGAGAGGGGGTTTTGCAGAATGTGCACTCATCACGTTTGAATCACTCCCCCGGAAGCGACGGGGGGATGCACCGGTCTGGGCATGAGCAAGAGTCGGTGGGCTGGGACGATTTCATACTCAGTCTTCGACCTGCAGTTTACGGCCGCCGCAAAACGACGGAAATCACATGACGATGAGAGTTGAGAATGTCGGTACTCTGCTTTGGGATGGGGATTATGTGCATTCTTTGAGGATTGCTCAGTCGTGCTCATTCCAATTATGATCATTATCATCACGATAATGGCTTGAGTTGATATGCATCTGAACAAAGTAGAACTCATCAATTCGAAAAATTCAAAAATGCCATTCCATGTCCATCCATGTATGACCCAAGAATCTTTTGTTTATTCGACGTGCGATCTCTTGCCGCTATGCTGTGAACCGATCTACATGTATGGAATGCAATGGCCAATCGATGTCAAGGGTTGTTGGTGCTCCTGACACGGTCTTCCAACAAGTCGACAACAGACAATTTTCCCATGCGGTCGTGTCTTATCACCTCTTTCCAGGTCTTTTGGGTCTTGCAAATCCAGCCGACCTGCCGCCACTCGGGGTCGCAGTGCCACTGCCGGGCTGACTGTCACCGTCATCCTGCGGACCGAGGTGAATAGCGATTTCCTCGTTGATTCTGCCGCCACTCAAATCTTCCGGGTCGCCGGCCTCGAGATTCTTGACGACCTTGACGCCTTCTTGCTTGGCGATGGTCAAGACAGCTAGGCGACTCGAGGCGTAAATCATGCGTTCCTTGATCTTGCTCGTGCCCGGGCAGACGTAGATGAAGATGACGGCACTAGAGCCCGCCGATGCAACGTAGAAATTGTAACTCGGAGTGTCGGATGGAATATGGGAATGCACACTACTCGGCTCGACACCGCGGTGCGTTTTGGAATGCTTAATGGTCTCGCCCTTGATCTCGATCCCAAACTGGACCAGAAGACCTGTGCTGTGTCCACTCTGCTGGGCGGCGGCAATCTCTCGAAATGCAGCTTTAGCATCGTCGGTTACGTTGATCTGGATGCCGGTGCTTGACACACCACCAGCTTTAGCACCGCTGCCTCCGTCGCCCATCAGGTCCCGGCCACGTGTGCCATGTCGCTCCTCGTCCTCGGCTCTTTTCACCGCCTGCAGCTCGCGTTCCTCGGTGCTGAGGATGGCGCTGTCGGCATTGCCCTGACCGGATGTACCCTGGGGCCCGCCACTAGCATCGTTCCACGTGGTGACGTCCAAAACTTCCTCGCGCTCAGTCAGAAAGACCGACTCGGCGAATTTCTCTTGCCCGAGTTCCCGCACCAGGGTTGCCCGCGTGGCTGCAAACAAGGTCTTCTGGCGGACAGGGGATCTTGAAGGGATGTATGCGGCGGAGATCAATGACGGGGACTGTGGAGTGCGGCGGAGAAGGAGGTACAGAGGAGTGGTGGGTGTCAGCAGCTCCGACAGGGCATTGAGCGAGGTTTCCAGGGTGGATGAGCCTGAGGGAAATGGGATTGCGGCGAGTGGGGTCAGGGACTCGGATGTAATGGTGATGGGGAGAGCAAAAAGGGTGCTGTCACTGGTAAAGGACTTGAAAGCCGCATGAAGGTCGGCGGAGGCTGTAGGTAGGCAGCAGAGTGGTTAGTTTGATGTTGGACTTGGTCGAGAATGGTCTTGGGGGCTGTCTGGGAATCTGAATATCGTGGACGAACCTGATATTCCAGATTGCATGATGGCTAGTCTGACTGGTTTGGATGCTGGGACGTGGAGGAAGGGTCGAAGGGAAGTTGAAGGCCAAGGACAAAGGTGCTTCGTCTTCTGTTGGTGCAAGAACTATATTGTGTTGGATGTCACACTCGGATAGTTTCCTCTCGGAGGGTTAACCAGGGTCGGAGACGGGAGCCTTGGAGAGGTGTCAGAGGGTAAACAATCACAAGACTGACCCGGCCTCTTGTCGTAGCATATAGTGCCCAATTCTTGAACGGTGAATGGTATTTGGAAGGGCTAATCGGGTTTGTCAGAGACTGAATCACGGCCTTGTTGGTGGGATGAACTTGATAGACACGTGGAGGAAGTTACTTGGAGTCACGTAGACACGAGGCGAAGGGCAGGCGCAGTCTCATGTCAGCCCCGCCTGCCCGCCAAAAGGCTGAGGGGGCCAGGCTTCGAGCTGCATTGGGCCATGAATACTTGCCGCTCTATCGATGCCATTATGAAAAAGATGACCAGATCAACAGATCAACAGATCAACAATTCTGACGTCGACTCTCTTTTCAAGATGCAATCCTGCTTGCGTAAATGCACATTAGATTGTCCAACAAACCATATTCAAGTATGCGCCACTCTATGTACAAGATCAACCTAATTCTGCGTTTTTTGAATGCCTCGCCATGCCGGATGATACATGAGATGGTGGCCTCATACAGTGATTTGACAATGCCGAATCATCATGCACCAATTCAATCATGTTCAATGCCATGCTAAACGTCAAGGTTGAGCGTTCTGCCTCTTTATTCCTCGTAGCTGCCTCCTGTGAACGGTATCCGGCTGTCTTCTAGTTTCTTCTTGAGGTATTCATACACTGTGAAGGTGACTGCTTGGCCGGGCGCCACTCGCATCACTCGCGGAGTGATTCCCTTGTAGAATGCTCGAGCGCCTTCTTGCTTGAACATGTCTCGAGAGATGTTCACAATTCTGGAAACCGCAGTCTGACCCGGTTCCGCAGGTGTCTTCTGGAGTCGGGTCTTGATCGTGTCAATGGGAGCATTCGAGAAAGGTCCCATGGCACCGGAAATCAAACCGATAAATGTCGTTTGGTATGACGGCAGGTTCTGGCCTTCGTACTGTGGTTGCCACTTTTGTAGCTGCTCCTTGAACTCGGAGTATGCGGTGAAGTTGACGGCCTGGTTGGTTCCTTGTCTCAATGCGGTCAGAGACACTCCGCGATAAAGTGCGCCGATGCCTTCCTCTCGGACCACCGTCAGGAGAGCATGAGGTGCGCTTCGGTACTTGGGAACGTCCAGTGGGTCCGACAGACTGTGGTATTGAGCCTGCATCCGAATCTTGACCACTTCCATGGGTGTCACAACGGCGACAGCTTCGGTAACACCTGCACCGAGACCAGCTGTCATCAAGTCAGTAAGCATGCTTAAGAAACGTGGTGCTTTTCCCACATACCCAAAAACGTCGCTTTGGAAGTCACCACTCCTTGTTCATTGGCTAATGCTTGCTTGTACCATTCATACGATGTGAATCGAATAGCCATCTTGGGGATGATACCACTTAACACGGCACCCAGTCCCTTGTATAAGCCCAGGAATGTTTCTCGTTTAACAATGTCCTTTCCAGTCTGGTAGAACCCACGCGGCTTTTGTCCAGGTGTTCTTCCTCGTCTTGAAAGCTGCATTCGCACTTTGATTGTGTCCAAGGGATGACACACCAGGGCTTCCATCATGCCCGCACCACCACCGGCTATTAGGTTGGTTGCAGCGCTCGCGGGCTTTTTGCCCCCTTCACCCTTGACACTTTTCGCCGACATGGTCGCGACTGCCGCCTCGGATGAGGATCGTTGCGGGTGGTCAAAGAAGGTGGTTCTGAGAACGGTGGCTCCACCAGTGGTTGATTTCTGTTCGTGTCTTGCAAAGGGGAAATAGCCTGGCTTTTGCGCTGCAAGCTCCAGTGACCCAGCTGGCTACTTTAAGTATGGCAACGACAGTGGTATCAAGCACAGCAAATCCGATGCAAAAGAAACAGTTTTTCTAATCCAGTCAAATAGCTCTGCACAATTGGCTGGAGAGGAGAGAGGTGGAAAGTCCAAAAGGTCGAGAAAAAAACCAGCGGGGAAAGCGAGAGTCAAACTGAGGAAGACCGAGTTGTTTTAGTATACAAGAGGGTCTGGGAAGATGTGCTGAGCAGGAGCCGAAAATGCACCGTTCTGATCCGAAGCATGGGGAATGGCAACAAGTAACTCCGTAGACTCCAAGCAATTTTCCTTTGGCGCACGGCCAAGTCGTGAAATCGTCACTGTACGGACGCGTGCTCAGGTACAGACAGCTACGGTTCCGCATCACAGGACACACTTTTCCGGTGTGCCTCACAAAATTCTTGTCATGTCGAGCTCCCTTTCCGCCGAGGCACGGATAGACTCCCGCTAGAGGGGCCCCAGGCACGGGGGCTGAAAAATGGACTTGAGCAAAACGGCCATGTCATCATAGCTTTCGCTAGAACGATTCCAGTGGCACGAGTGGCACGAGTGGCACAAAGTGGCCAGGCGGCTGGACGAGCCCGGGCGGGGATTTTGGTGGGGAGCTGATCCCACTGGGCTTATTGGTGAGTGGTCCAAGGGAGAAGACCAGTGAGGTATCCCAGGGGTCGTGTCAAGGTGTTGTGTGGGATGCCAGGCATGTGGAAATCTGTGCGCAGTGTACGGAGTAGGGAGTAGTGTAGGAAGAGACTGATGGGTCACTGGGTGTGGGCGCAGCCGCGCAGTGGCAGACAACTTTCGGAGATGCGGGGGGAAATCAGCTCGGATGATGATTGGTGCAACAGTCAACCACCAGAAACACGTGATGATCAACCTCGGTAAATGGCGGCCAGTCATACACAGGAGGCTCCTTCCCAAAAATATGGTTTTGTTCCTTCCCAGAAAATGTCATTTCCATGTGATGACAAAGAAAGGAATGAATCAAGGAAGGAAGGCAGGAATGCCTTCATGCCCATCTCATTCTCTTGATGCTCTAATCGCGACAACTCCTTCAATCAACCAAAAGTCTCTATGCAGACAATTTGCCCATCAACTAAATTGAATCGTCGACTTGTCTAGATTCATGGTCGTGTCGGGGTGTTTTCCGGCCCGCTCCCGAACTTGACCGACACATCTCGCCCTGGATATCCTCCCATAAGCCCGAATTTTTCCGCCGGCGACATCGGGGCGGTGGTTCATCTCTGCACTCTAGCCATGGTTAATTGTGCAAACAACAGCCATTGTGTGCTGGTCCGAGGCTGTCCCCTCGTTTGGGACTCTTCATTGGTATTCTTGACTCATATTCCCTTTCCGCGAAAAACTACTCCGTACCTTGGTCCTTTTCCATGGCCCACTGACAATATCGCCGTATGTACCCCGGTTTATGGCCGCTTGAAGCTTCCACCGGCGCTGGCTTTCCACTGTGGGCTCACGTTATTCCTTTCCACTGCAAAGAATCTACCTGTCCTCGGTATGCTAGGCACGTGTACATACTTGTATGCTTTGGGCAATATCACTTTGTCGAATATCAGGTGCCTACATGCCTACATGCCTGCACATTGCCAAACATGACCATCACCAGGGTTTGCATGGTTGAGAGTAAATCTACCTAATCCCCCAATGCTGAATAATCCCCTCGTCTTCCCTATGCCGACAATGGCATTGGGCTGGCTCATTACTCATGCGGTACCTGAAACCAGGAGCCTTGCTCGCTTCACCGAGGCAGGCATTCCTTGGACGAACTTTGACGTTTAAAATCAGCATCCCCCCCTGGTCTCTGCGTCTGATACTTTTGCAAAACAGGCCCGCTGTAACAGCCAGGTCAGCTTGGTCAGGTTGGGTGGCTGAAGTTGTTCCAGTGACAAGTAGCCCTGATTGATTGACTCGAAGCTGGCCCAGGTGAAGATTCCCAGCTTCCTGGCCACTCTTTGAAATTGGAGCGCAAACCATTCTTGATTCTCCGCCAGTTCGCTCGCGACCGCACCCAAGCCTGCCACCCAGAAAAGGAGAGCACATTCCTCGTGACTGGCGGGCAAGTCCTCAAGTTGCGCGGCCACGCTGGTAAGACGAGCTCGAAGAGGTCGGGCATCGATCGCCGCTTTTATGGTCAGCATTCCGTCGACTGGTGAGTACGGGGCGCTCGCAGGGATAAAGGCTAGCCACACAATCAATGCCAATCGAAGACAATCGGTCAACTTGTGACGCCATGAGTCGGTCGTTTCAACGTCTTGATCTTTGAAGTTCAGCAATTCGTCTGAGACGGTGTAGCTTCGAGCAACGGCCCAGTCCCGATCCGGGAGCAAGGGCTGACGTGGCGCGGCGTGCCAGTGACATTGGATGGCACAGGCCAGATTGACTACTTGTTGCAGGACCTGTTGAAACGGTCGACTCAAGACCTCGCTGTGTTGAGCAAATCTTGCGCCTGCTGGGATTTTCCCGAGTTGGCGCAATGCAGTCGTCACGCATGTGTATTGTTGTGTCGACAACTCGGCCGTCTCCCACCGTTCTTCCACCAACGGCGGCCGGGCGGTGGCAGCAGCTTGATATCGGTCGGCCACCCAAAGCATTCGTCGCAGGTAGGGATCTAGGTTGCGGAAACCACCAAAATATGTATTACAGAGATACATGGTCATGTTACCATGCATGGCCACCCCTTCCCAGTTTCTCCGATAACTCTCCAGCGCCCACAGGTACAAAATGCTCTGGATCAACTGCTGAGTCACCGGACGACCTTCAGCCAGATAGCGCCGAAGGAGTCGAATGGCTGCGTCTGCGAGTCTCTCGGGAAGATCATGCCGTGCAAAGTGGTACTGCTCGACGTACTTCATCCGAGCACTCGCGGCGGTGAGCAGCGAAAGAATGTGCAGTTCGTCCGACAGCGAATTGCGAATGACTTGAATGGCAGGATTCGCCAGTCGGGCCTTGGGGTCACCGATAAAGGCCACAATGTCCAGTCGAGTGACGGTAGGGAAGAATTTAACCACAAAGTACTGGAGGATGCGATGTTTCTCTGCATTCATGGACACTTTAAATTGACCAAACGGCTCCATGGCGACCACCTTTGGTGAGAGCAGAGACAGCGTGGATGGACTGTTCTCGAGGAAGAATTGGACGGCGGGACTGTGGTCGGCAGCGGAAATGTCCGACGTTTCCTCATTGTCAGCTACATCTTGGTCTGTCACGACATCGTCGGTATCCCAGGCTGAGCGGAGAGCGGGTGACAGAGAATGGGAGGCGGCATTGCTGGTGATCCAACCCAGGGGCAGCCGCGAGCGACTGAGTCTTCTCTTCTTCAGACGCTCCTTTATCAGATCGCGTGATCGCTGAACATGCTGATTGATTTCTCGGACATTATCGGTGTCGGCCTTGCTGTTGGAAAGAGACTTGGAGTCTGCGGTCTTATTTACAAAAAGCAGGGCCAGTCTGTCCGACATGTCCTCAAGTGTTCATCTTGGTGGTTGTGGCTACGTAAAGAGGCATGACCGCAACATGACCAAGTTCAATCTGAAGAGTTGAGAAGAGATGAGGGCCACGATAATGGTGATACCTTCTTAGACACGTTCCCAGGCTTAGGCTTGGTGTGACATGATATCTACCGGCCAACGCTCGAAAGGGTCAGCATTGACCGCGGGCCAGTCCACTAGGAGGATTAAGCGAGTGCCCCCAGAAAGACAGCGTTGGCGACAAACCAATCTGGATTCCGACTCCTGTGGCTGGTGAGAGATTCGCGTCAAAGGCCAGTGGAATTACCTAACTACCGCAAAAGGCCTGCCTGGGGCCTGCGTTTCCATTCGGGGGGTAATCTCCAGGTCAAAATGTCAAATGGAGGGGAGAGGAGGGGCATGGTTAGGGGACAATCACAACAAGGCAGGATTGCCCATGGCTGCATGCACCTGGCTGAGTCAAGCTGACCGTTGCTCTGCATACCTAAAGCAGCTAAATCGAGACAGGGTCTGCAGGTCGGAACCGATGCCATGTCCAATAATGGGTGGCGGGGATGGATCATTATTGTCTGCCTCAGGGCGCGAGGCACTCACGATACTGCACCTCAAGGACGCCGTGGGAGTTGAAGGGACTTGTGTCAAGCATACGCATCCTCAATTGGGCGGTGTGGGGACTGCTAATTCTGGGAAGATGCTGGAAATAGTTGCAAGAAATGCTTGCCAGATCTGTGGCAGTCAAGATGAAGAATGCAGGATGCAGGACGACGGTAGTGGTGGTGGTGATGATGATGATGGTGGTGATGGTAGTGAGTGATGGTGACGGTGATGTCGGTTCCTCCAAGAGTGTGCATATCTGTATTGGGCTATAACAAGTTGGACGCCCCCGAATAATTGGTCCCTTGGGCCCCTCGGCCCTTGAACCCCCTGTACTGAGAGCCTGAGAGACCCGAGGGACCTAACTCAGGTATGCCCCCAAGGGTGCAATCTACTAATCCTTGATAAAACTTACCTATACCAGGTACCTAGGTAGGCATCTGCTCCCGGGTATATGCACCAACCCCCTGCGCGCTGTATACAGGACACGTACATGCGTTTGATGCAACAGTCTCGTGATTGGCGCTTAATGGTGTCTTAAGGGCGGCGCAGGCCCGAGGCGGCCCTCGGCCCCTTTTATAGCCCCCCCGTCCTGAAGGGGCCTTCTAGGCAGCGGTTTGGGGGACTCGGGCTGCAGGCATTGAACATGGCCATGCCTGGAACAACCCCCCATAATGGGCTGACTTGGCCGAGAGAGCCTTCTGATTTGTTTTTCTGGCACCTGGGGAGTTTTTCCCATGCTCACCGCCTGCCTGGATGATATGGTGAGGGTATGATTGTGATGGATGATGCCTTGAGCTTCTTCGATCTCTCAATCCGTGCATTCAGCAACATCCTTGTCCATTGGCCTCGCATGTGAGCCTGCTATTCGATTCAATGGGATCAAGGGGGCTCAGTGGAGGGAGGCACATGACGCTTTCTGCTCATTGAGATCTGGCAGGCTTCGGTGGCTTTCCCATCCATCCATCAGCTGTATCTATCTGGCTGGACCCCGCGCCATCTCCGCCAACATCAACATGATCGACTCACTTTTGCAGCCACGACACGAGACTCCTTTACTCTGTAAGGCGATGGGACCAGCCACCAGCAAGCATCTCCAACCGTTCTCGTGGCATATTCCCTATTTTGATACCTCGCGGGTCGTTCACACGGTGGGGGGACGCCACCCTTTGGCAAGTCGTCACTTGCAACTCACTTCTCTCACCTTTTCCGTGACTATTTGCGTTCGATTCCGGTGTAATAGTGTACTGTATGCAGGCCGCGTTGCCTATCAGACGGCACCTATATTGAGTATGCATGTGACGGTGGCTCAGACTCTCTCTCACTCAATCACTCTCATGTCCCTTCCAATCCCGGTCGTGGGTACATGGGATCGTGTCTTCGAGGCATCGAACTCTCCCCAGTTTCAGCAATGTCAGGCTGTTTGGTGAGTCAAGCCTTAGTCATTCAGCCACTTCTCCAGGCATGGTTTATCACTCTCCATCACTATTGGCATGAGATGATCGCTAGATAATTCACATGATGATCCTCTCAGGCATGTTTGGCAGTTCCAACGTCATTCATTGTTCTCCGTCCGCTCAGATCGTACATAAAATTCATACAGCCACCGATAGTAGGCAAGAAAGCAAATCGCCGCCAGCAATTGGCGCGCACAATCAAATGGCGCCCAATCTCAATCACAACATCGATCCCGCACCTCAACTCAGCATTGCGACCAACAATCTTTGGTAGTCTCCACTCGTCTCTCCCCGAACCCTCGTAACCAAGTCCCTCTTGTACTTGTGGGCGAAGGCGCGTTTGACCTGGTCCATTAGAGCTTTATCCCAGTGAAGCCTGACGACTCGCGAGACCAGGAGATTGTCTTTTGTCCCCAGCCCCGCCATTGTGTCTTCCAGCAGGACCGCTTCGGTCATCGCCCGATCACACGCACGACGCACCATCAGCAGCAGGGCATCTTCCATGTGGCCAGAAAATTCCGACTTGATGACCGACTCAAGGTCCCGTTGATACTTTTGCTTGAAGTTGTTGGCAATGGCCCGGATTTGGCCATCACTCCGCTGAGATAGAATGCTGCAGACGGTAATTTGATCAGTGCCCATCCGTGCGCCCATGGCACCGTGTAGCTGTGAACTATCTCGGTCGACCTGAGTGGGATCAATAAGCGTCGACTCCTCAGCCCGCGTAGCCGCCATCACCATGCTGAAAAGTTGCTCTGTTTTGAGGGACAAATCACCTTTGACGGCGGATTCGAGGCTCTCACGGAATGTTTGCTGATAGGCCTGCTTGATGGCCCGCATGTCGGCATTGGATCTGCCGATAAGAATGTCATTTAGAAGAGTTTCTTTCGTGCCGATCCCTTTGATGGCGCGGTTGACCTCATGGACATCATACATCAAAGGTCCTTGGACGATTCCGACAAGAGCGTCTCGGAAGTACTTTGAGGTTTCGGATTTGATATCGGCTTCGAGGTTACGCCGCAAGCGTTGGTTATAGGTATTCCGCAACAAAGCCATTTGTAATGGGTCTGGTTTGGAGAGGATACGGATCAAAGTGGCCTCATCGGTGCCAAAGCCTTTCATTGCGGCTCGCAAGGCATCGGCGTCTCGGGACGCATCGCCTTGCGCTTGCGCTCGGGGGTCATAGCCTGGCGATGGTGGTGCTGGCTGGCCGCCGCCGCCATATGATCCTCCAGGCGGGGGATATCCGCCTTGAGGATAACCGCCATGATGCTGTGGTGGTGGACCTCCCCAACCGCCTTGCTGCTGTGGGGGGCCTTGATGATACTGTCCTGGGGGAGGGCCAGGTGGGGCGTTCCAGCCGCCTTGGTTATATTGGCCTGGAGGTGGCCCTTGAGGAGCACTCCAGCTCTGCTGCTGTTGATTGTATGGAGGATAGCCCTGATTGCCTTGAGGAGGACCAGGAGGGCCGTTCCATTGCTGTTGCTGAGGATACCCTTGACCTTGT
Source organism: Exophiala mesophila (assembly GCF_000836275.1). Lineage (NCBI taxonomy): Eukaryota > Fungi > Ascomycota > Eurotiomycetes > Chaetothyriales > Herpotrichiellaceae > Exophiala > Exophiala mesophila. The sequence goes on from NW_015622508.1 coordinate 3,304,362, forward strand.
GGAGGGTATCCACCGCCTTGTGGTGGGCCGTATGACATTATGCGTATAAGATCTGCTGTCTCGAAAACACCGATGTGATGAGGAGGAAGAAGTGGCGGGGGTGGATGAGGATATTAGGAGGGGTCCGGGTCTTGGTCTTGCGCAGGGTGGACGAAGAAGCGCAGGAGCAGCAAATCGTGACAATGACGAGGATTTCGTTCGACGAACTTGGAACTTTGTAGCTCAGAGTCGTTGAGAATGATAGGAGGTTATAATAGAGGCTGGGTAAAAAGCGTCCAGAAGAGAGAGATCAAGAAAGTGTGTATATAGGCAGAGTTGTCTGTAATGCGATGATGATGATGCCGCGGAAGATATACGAAATGAGAACGCCACAATGACGGGTGACGGCATGCCCCGCGCCTTCCATTCCACGAGTCTGCCAGAACTCTGGGAAGGTGGCAGGACAAATTCTGGCCATTGGTTGGACAGTCTGTGGCTAACCTCCTCTTGGTGCCTGTTAATCAAGCCTGTCATGCGTTCATGCCCTGCTCAGCTTTGTGGCGGTGCTGGGAATAATCTTCTTGGCGATGGTGGCCCTTATTCAGCAAGACATTTTGTATCAACCTATCTGTATACACATACAGTAGACTATGACAAGCACCACAGTTGAATCATCGTCAGTCACCCTATGGCAGGTATTAAAATATGCCGCGCATGGCCAGCTCCAAGTGATACGAGTCTTGAGTCTTTAGGTCTATAAGACGATCTCCGATCAGGGGAACCATGTCTGGAGGAAGCCACGAAACTTTGAACGAACGAGGCCTCGGCGCAGTTGCCGCCTTGAGTGGCGATTCTTGGTACCTGCCGTAACAATTACATACTCTGTACACTTGATGCTCCTGAATCATGATTCTTGAGCTCATCTCAATCTTGACTCATGCTTCCACCTGTTTCATAGCAACAATGGAATATCACTCCCTCATTCAGCTCATGCAGTTCATGTATCAGAGCTTACTTTTCCCACCAACAAAGACCTTCTGTTCTAGCCATTCGCGAATGATCTTATTGCATTCATCTGGGCGTTGCCATAGGGCCCAGTGGCCAGCATTGACCTCACGCCTGGTCAATTTGGGAATTCGCTCACCCATCTTTGCTGCCATAAAGGGCTTCAGGGCAAGGTCCTTGGTTGCAAGCACAAACAAGACCTCTTGCTGAAGCGTCAAAGCCTTGTCCACCTCTTGCTTTGACTTTTTGCCCTCGCCAAAGAAGTGCACCCATTCATGCATGTAGTTTTCCTCACGGGTTCGATACCAGTTCAATGGGCCATTGACGCCATGTCGAGCATACTCGTCCACATAATAATTCATTTCATCGTCGTCTAACAATTTGTTCTTGCCGACACGTCGTTGCTTCTCCAGGTCGATACATCCATTGGAGTCAAAGGCAACTTGCCCCTCCGGTGTTCTGGCTCCATACATGTTGTTCAGAAATTGACGGATCTCCGCCTTTGACCGTACATGCTGCTCAATCTCCCCAGAGGCAAAATGAACTTGATATGCAAAATTGGGCAATCGACTCTTGACCTGGATCTCCAGCGGTTCGTACTTGGCATTGGGAGGGAAGTACGGGGTGCAGATGCTAAACACCGCCGCGATCAAGTCGGGGTAGTACTGTGCAACTCGATATACAATCGCACCGCCCCAGTCGTGACCGCCGAGGATGATACGATTGAGACCCAGTTGTCGGCAGAGCTCTGCCAAATCATCGCTGACTCGTTTGTATGTATAGTCCCTGACGGTGAAAAGTGGTGAATCAGTTCGTCCATAGCCCATACAATCAGGCGCAATAACATCCAGACCCAGGCTCGTCAACATGGGGATCTGGTAACGCCAACCAAGTGAGATATCTGGAAACCCGTGAATCAAGACCACTGTGCCACGATGAGCAACACCCTTGGCCGCAGGGCTATAGAGATAACCATAGTTGAAGCCATTGAGATTAGCCGAGCGGAGAGAAATTCGCGGGTCGTTGTATGGTTTGATCTTGTCAACAGACATGGTGACCGTGGAGTAATAGAGGCGGTATATCTATCTAGTCAAGGTCAGTATCTATGCAATCAACCAGACCCAAGAGTCGAAGTCGAAATATATGTCCTCACCATCAGTCAAGCAACAGATTGTGTTCCGTGGCAGTGCCGAGGTTGTGGACTGTTGAGCGAATCCCCAGCGTCACCGCTCAAGCGTGGCCTGGGCCCTCGGGCGGCCTAGGCGGGTAATTTCTGGTTAAGGATATGCCGAAAAGGCGGGGCTTTCAAGGATGAGGCCGTGGGTACTACGAGTACGGAGTACAGGTACTCTACGGAGGACACGGACAATATTGGACCTGATGCCTAGGCCGTTGACCCTAACGCCGTGCTTATTACTACTACTTACTGAATACTCCGAGTTCTCTCTACTCGTATACGTATCCTGGACATACTTTATGCCTGGGCCGTTAACCTTCTCTATGCCTAGTGGAGGAGGCTGTTTAACTAGCAGATGTCCAGTTAGTCGCAGCCACACAGCTTCCAGCCTTTCTACAACCGATGGCCCAGCGTAACGAGACATGCTCTTGAGCTTCAGCTCCATCAAGATTCAACTCTCAATCTGCCATGGAGATATGTTGTTCCGTCATCCGGACACTGTACATGAATGTCGTGTCACGTGATATGACCCATTTTGGCTCTCTGGTTGAGCTGATTACCAAAGTGTTGCATCGTCTCTGAAGAGTCAGTGTATCAATCTACTTGAACCTCTGCATGGCCATTGTGGGCTCGAGTATTCGTCATCCACGTTATGCCAACAATATGCTAACAGAATGTTTCGCACTGATTACCACGGACCACGGCTCTTGTTCCCTTCCCAGTTTCCAGTGACTGGTTGTTGGGCCTGAACAGGACCCCTGGAATTGCGTGATACGCCAGTTCAATGAGCACATCCCCCAATTGCCTCACCATAATAGTAATCCATTCGGACACAATGTTGTCCCTTGAGCACTCCTTGTCATGCACAGGCTGAAGCTAGGCAACCTTCCAGTTGCCTCGAGGGGCTTTAAGTTCATATCAGTCTAAGTTTAGTTGTTTCCCTCGCGTCCACATCCAACTTCCCCCAGGCTGTCCTACGGTGCGCTGTCGTTCAGCCCAGGCGAATATTCCGTCATGTATTTTTGATAACAACTGTACCTTTGCATAGTCTTGTCCTTCTCACTCCTCAATTTCCTCGATCTCTAGGTGCTGTCACCCCTTCGCTTGAATCATGCGGCAAGATATCGAAACATCCCCTTTGCTACTATCGCCTCGAACTTCCCATGGATCTCTACACGATGATTTGCCGTCTTCGACATTACAGTCAGTTCGACACGAGCGCAAAATCGAGAACGATGTCCTCCCAGAAACATCCACTTCCGGGAGGAATATTGGTTGGGCCAGTGCATTCATCCTAGTCATGTCTCGAGTCATCGGAAGTGGCATCTTTGCCATGCCTGGTACCATTGTTCAAACTGTGGGAAGCCCCGGTCTGGCTGGTATACTGTGGATTGCTGGTGCGCTCGTTGCGTGGGCAGGCTTAGCCATCGACATGGAATATGGCTGTATGCTTCCTCGATCAGGAGGCTCCAAGGTTTACCTGGAGTACACATATCGACATCCTCGATTCCTTGCCTCGATACTTGTAGCAGCTTCAGCTGTTCTCCTCGGTTTCACCGCCACCAATTGCATCGTCTTTGCTAAATATACCTTGTTCGCGTTTGGGCAAGCCCCTGACGACCTCAGCGTCAAACTCCTTGCCATCGGCCTCTTAACCTGGATCACCGTTGTTCACAGCTGCTTCTACAGGACTGGAATATGGATTCAAAATGTCCTAGGTTGGCTGAAGATTGCATTGGTTGTGTTTATGATTTTCACTGGTCTCTTTGTAGTCATCTTTCGACCTCAAACATCGACAGCTTTCCCCGAACAAGCCAGCCGGGAAAAGGCAGTCTATGCTTGGGATGACCTCTGGACAGGGTCAAACTGGGGCTTGAACAACCTGTCCACTTCATTTTTCAAGGTGCTCTATTCATACGCCGGCCTGAGCAACGTCAACAATGTGCTAAATGAAGTCAAAAACCCAGTCAGGACCCTTAAATCAGTAGGACCAGCCGCCCTTCTGACTGCTTGTATCATGTACCTTCTTATCAACGTCGCATATCTGGCCGTGGTCCCTTTGGAGGAAGTCAAACAGACGCGAGAGCTGATTGCTGCTTTGTTCTTCCAGAAGGTGTTCGGACAAGGCTTTGGAGATGTGTTTCTGCCTCTTTCAATTGCATTGTGTGCTGCAGGAAACGTCATGGTGGTGACTTTCAGCGTGGTAAGTCCCTTCAGAGTACAACACGAAAGCCTATAGATGCTAACAACCTTCGAGTCTCGAGTCAACCAAGAAGTCGCTCGACAAGGATTTCTCCCGTTTTCCGAACTGCTGGCTTCCAACAAGCCATTTGGAGCACCCATGGGTGGTCTGATTGTTCACTACATCCCATCATTTCTCGTGATTGCATTTCCGCCATCCTCCACCGTCTATTCCTTTATTGCGGATGTGGAAGGCTACGCTGGCCAATTCCCAGCTTTGGCAGTTGGGGCAGGTCTCTTGTTGCTGCGAGTCCGAAAGCCAGACCTCGTTCGGCCGTTCAGAGCGTGGCTCCCTGCTGTGTGGCTGAGGTTGGCCATGTGTGTGGGTTTGATTATCGCTCCTCTATTTCCTCCAAAGAAAGGTACTTCAGATGTCAACTTCTTCTATGCAACTTACGCCATTGTGGGGCTTTCAATGTATGTGTCACGCCCGGTACTCAATCCCGCTTACTGATTTGAAATGCAGATGGTTGTTTGCAATTGCTTACTGGCTCATCTGGACAAGGCTTATCCCACGCTTCAAAGGGTACAGGCTGGAGGAGGAAGTCGATATCCTCGGCGATGGAACCACTATCACTAAACTTGTCCGCAAGGACATATAATCATTTGAAAAGACGTTTGAATGTGGATTGATAAGCAATTCGTGGTTGTGTTGGACCCTACACCTCCATATCAGTCTATCCTCGGCCCTCCTAACCATACAAGTTGTCTACCGGGCACGCAATTGAAACTCTTGACACATTATTGGCCCTGCGCGGTGACACACTCTACATTTCACAGGGCGGCCCCCCTCACCCCGTATATATCGCGTTTCCCGCCTGAGCGATGGCGTGCTTACTGACAAATCAAAGGCACTCTCGGCCAATGCCATAAATACAAACAAGACTGCTATTGTCTGGGGAAATCAGAGTGGACTTCGTGCACTCAATATCGTCTCATCATGGCATCCGCAGCAGTCCAACACCCTCAGGGGCATTCGACCTCGTTCGAGCCCTTGACGACCCAAGTCCAGGAGAACAAGGCCCCCGAATCTCAAAAGCATCATGTCCAGACTGCCCTGAACTATTACAAGGACCCTGGTGATGGCTCCCTCCCACCGCCATCTTATGTGGGAAAACCCGAGACATACGAAAGACCAGTGGCACCCCTTGATGTGCAGATTTACGATGTCCGAGGGGAAGAGGACAAGTATGATCTCGACAGCCATGGCTTTCGTTTCGTTCAGCACGAGAGCGTCGAGAAGGACTTTCTTGACGATGACTTGATCAAACAGCGCTATTACCCCGAGGTTGAACAACTAATTAAAGACCAGTATGTCAGCTCCAGTCTTGCAAACTCGGTGAGAGACTAATCCCTCAACTCAGGACCGGTGCATCTCGGGTTTTCATCTTCGACCACACCATCCGCCGTGTCGACAAGGATCAAGGCCGAGACCCGAACAAGGCTGTTAACCTGCGTGGGCCCGTCAATCGAGTCCATATTGATCAAAGCTACTCGGCGTCCAAGTCTCGTGTTCCTTACCATCTGCCGGACGAGGCTGACCGGCTGCTTCAAACACGCTACCAGATCATCAATGTCTGGAGGCCCATTAAGCAAATTCTCAAGGACCCTCTCGCCGTTGCCGATGCACACTCGGTTCCAGACTCTGACCTCGTCCCCGTTTCTCTCATATACCCCAACCGCAAAGGCGAGACTTACACCGTCCGCCCCAACCCAGAACACAAGTGGTACTTCCTTTATGGACAAAGGCCTGATGAGGTGACTTTCATCAAATGCTTTGATTCTAAGCTCGATGGCCGCGCTAGAAGAATCCCCCACACGGCGTTCAGCAATCCTGCCCACGTGGATGATTACAATCGTGAAAGCATTGAAGTGCGTACACTCGTTTTCTACGAAGACCAATCAGCTGAGTGACGGACTCACATGGGGCAGTCAAACATATAATTTATTCTTGTGTTCTAACAAATTGATGACCTAGTGATGTACTTCTATCATGGATCCTGCATCTTTGTCCTTATCATGTCTAATGCTATAATAAACGGACCTTGAGACAATCGTACTAGACTCATGTATGGACTAAGGCCTTTGGTTGATATGAAAGAGGTATGGAGTGTGACTCATTCGCTTAGCCAGAGACGCGTGTCTGCCTATTGATAGAAACCTTGATCCCACTTTTCTCGCAACGCTTGCCGTTTAAACCCGCCCGTGCCCCCTTCTACGACGACAGTATCATGGATGAATACGCTTCTTAAAATTGAACATTTGTCTTTGGATATCTGCTTCATCTCGCCAGCTGTCCCTGCGAATCATAGCCGGATTAGTATCAATTAGCTTTCCAATATGACGACAGCTCAAGTCGTTCACCAGGAAGAGGAAACCTTCCGAAACTTCGATTCAAAGGCAGCAACTGACTATGCAAAGTTCCGCCCAGGCTGGGATGACGAATTCATTGCAAACCTCGTTAGCCGTCACACATCCCAGGGAGGCAAAACTGATGTGCTACTCGACCTGGGCTGTGGCCCAGGGACTTCGACTCGGACACTAGCAACACATTTTCAACGTGTCATAGCACTTGACCCCTCGCCTGCCATGATCGAGGTAGCTCGTGGCATTCCCAGCAAAACTGCTCTGGGTGAATCTGTACAATATGAAGTCGGGAAAGCCGAGAGTCTGAGCGCTAACCCATTCATAAAAGGCCTCACTCAGGCTGGCGACGGCCTAGAGAGCGTGGACGTCATTACGGCTGCCACAGCTGCTCACTGGTTCGATCTTGACGCCTTCTGGATCGAGGCCGCAAAAGTCTTAAAACCAGGAGGCAGTGTCATCTTCTTCGCCTCGGGCGAATCTCATATCGACCCGAACACTACTCCCAATGCGGCAAAATATCAGCAGCTGATCGACTTGTTTCAAGAAACTGTTCTAGTACCATATGAGGCGCCGGGCAATAGGCTGACCAGAGAGCTGTACAAGAATCTCAGGATGCCGTGGGACGTTGCAGAAGCGAACCCTGACCTCCAACCTGTCTTGAGTGTCTTCAAACGGCAAAACTCGGTCAGGCAAGAAATCGACAAGAGTGGGCAGCTTGCCAAAGGGGAGAAATTCGTGCGAGGCGGTCGAGCGGATTTCAATACCATCAAGCTGATACTGGGAACTGCAAGTCCCATAGTGAGGTGGAGACAGGCTCATCAAGAACAGCTCGAGAAGGGCGAGATTGAGGATTGCGTGGATGAGTTTTTTAGGAAGGCAAGGGAAATCCTTGACGAAACCGAGGAGGGCAGGGGCCGAGACTACATCGATACAGGCCTGTCCATTGTCATTCTCGTAGTTCGCAAAGACAAGTAGCAAGAGCCATTAAAAGATGGCCGAATTCAACCACCACCCCTCCGGCACGGCCAGTGGAGATTACCCTATAAGCAGTCGAAGCATGTCATGTGACCCTTGAGTTGATGTTCAGTCGGGTGACACGACGTCTACGAGAATTATGTAGCTAGTGACAACAAGGTGGCTATCTCAAAGATGTTGTATCTTGGATACCCAGTGTCGAGAGTATCAGGCTGAGAAAAATAAGGATCCATGTTGCCGCTTTAGTAGGGAGAGCATGACATGCCGCATAGGTCTACAGAAGTGTCTAAAGCGGCGTCTCTCTCGGGCAGATTTTCCTAACTTCTTGGCAAACTCCAAACTGCATTCATGTCGATGCAGGTACACAACGAGTCTGCAATGCCACGACATACGCGATAGGATTGGAAGCGGGTGCAACTCAGCGCGAACATATCGATAACCCGAACAACCATCACATCGTATAGACGACGTGGTTCCCACCTTGAAACGCAGCCATCCCAGCCCAAGTGTTGTCTGTGGTAATCAACACAACCTGTGCCACAACAGAATCATCTCGCCTTTTCTGTTGTTTCCAACATCAAGATGAAGCTCGTCCGGTATGTCACCCTGATAGTCGCGGGTCCGTCGTCTTTCATTTCAGCGACGACGCCAAATATGTGTGGTCTTCCCCGCTGACATCTTTTCTACTTAGGTTTCTTATGAAATGCGCCAATGAGTCCGTCACCATTGAATTGAAAAATGGCACCATTGTCTCAGGCACCATCACCTCCGTTTCTCCTCAGATGAACACTGCCTTACGTGCGGTGAAAATGACCCTCAAAAACCGCGCCAGCTCATCGTCGCCCGGCGAGACAGTCCAACTCGACACCATTAACATTCGAGGAAGCACGATTCGCTACTTTATTCTACCAGACTCCCTTCCGCTTGACACTCTGTTGATCGACGATCAGCCCAAGCCCAAGAACAAGGCAAGAAAGGAGCAAGAGGGAAGAGGAGGACGGGGAGGTGGTCGGGGTGGTCCGCGGGGTAGGGGTCGCGGCATGGGACGAGGAAGAGGAAGAGGTCGAGGGTTTTAATTGAGTACCCACGGACACCGCGATTCTTTTTACAGAGGGATAAGAATTTTACAAAAGAGTATCATGGAATTCGGCGCGAGCGGGAGCGGACCATTGCCATGTCATCTTTGCGCCTTGATAAGGCGCTTTACATGGAAAGATTTGATTCATACCAGAAGACCCGACTCGACCATCGCTTTGCAATTGCGATTCGCGATAAATTGCCTCGCTCGGCATTTGGACTCGCGATTTCATTAAGGACACGGCATGACTTGGCCTTCAATGGAAAAGTTGCTTAATTATATCGATGGGGCCACAGTCCAAAACGAACTAGGGCCGCAATGGTCACCCCGGCGTTTGTCGTCTCATTGGCCGTGGTGGGAGCATATGTGCGTCGGCGTCTCCTGGAGGATTATCCACCATCAAATGAGAACGGATGGACGAAGGCATTGTACATCATTACAGCCTCTAGCTTCTCCCATCCGTCACATTCTCAAGGGTCCTTCTCGACCATCGTGGGAGTTTCAAGTGGGACAGCGTAGCTAAGAAGACTAACGACTGCCCATGGAATAAAAATTCGATGCTCCAAACTCTGTTCAGTGTGGCCCTGTGGCCTCCATCCTTGTTGATCCATTCTGCTGTAACTAGGCCTATGTGCAATACATTACATTCTCTTCATCTGTAATTGGCGTTGGCGCACTTGTGTGGCCGGAATGATCCACCGTTCTCCAAAATACGGCGGTGTAGAAACATCGAGTGTGCCATTATAAAGGACACGCACCCTCGACCTCGACTTCCGGCTACCAGACTAAATGGTGATATTGCTCCTTCGAATCCTCGTTATATCAGTCTAATGAGTGCTGAAATTTTGAACGGCGCAGAATGACGGTACAATGACGGCCATCGTTTCCTTTCTCCGCGAGTTGTACTCACTTGATACCTTGGACACTCGTTTCACCAACTCTCCCTCGATACCTCCTCGGACAGCGAAGGGCAGTCAGTCGTCATCGACAGAAAGAGACAGGAAGAATGTACCCGCAGACGTCTCGCCGTCGCGGTGGAGGACACCTGAGTTCTACTTCTATGGCCTCGTCTTTCTTTTCTGCGTTCCCCAGATGTATTGGGCTGTAGTTCAGGTTTCGCAGCGTAAGACTAAGACATACATCGAGACATATGGGGACCATGAGATCTGACGGGTGTTGCCAGCGGACTCTCCAAATTATTCCAGGTATCAGCACTTGCTCTCTCCAGGCTGGCTGTTTGGTCGTCAAGTGGTAAGGAAGAGGCTGCGAATGCCTAGTATCGAGTGCAAGTCGACTGATTTCGTACATAGGACAACTCAGACGCACAGTATGCTGGTTTTCGAGATAACGTTCCGTATCTGGCCATTCTTGTTTTCCTCCATCCAATGCTTCGTCGGTTATACGAGCGCATGACTTCGCAGTCGACGGCTACGGAAACCTCTCCAGTCTCACATGGCCAGGCCCAGGCGAGGCTGGACAGTCGGCTGAGATTCGACTTCTTCTTCTCACTCGTATTCATCTCTGCTTTGGTTGGCGTTTCAGCACTGAAAATTCTCATCATCTTGTTCATCAACTTCAAGATAGGCACTGCATTGCCCCGAAACGCCATACCTGTGGCGACGTGGGTCTTCAACATTGGGATCCTATTTGCCAATGAAATGTCCCAGGGATTTCGATTTTCATCCCTCAGCACTGCGCTAGAACCTATACACCCATCTGTGACCGATTGGGCCAAGGCACTGGATTCTTTTGGTGGCATCATGCCACGTTGGGAGGTCTTGTTCAAAATTACTGTTTTGCGCATGATCTCCTTCAACTTTGACCATTACTGGTCACTGCAACGATCAAGGGCAGGCAGTCCATTGGAGGTATGTTGACTTGGGAAGCAAAGTTTTCCAATACTGTTGCTCCCATTCGGATATTGGGGCCTTACACTGACATGATCAAGAAGAAACAACTTGATCCCGCAGCACTTTCGGAGCGCGATCGAGTGTCAATTCCCGCACCTGCACCGACGTTCACATCGTTTCGAACATACCTTGCCTACATCCTTTATCCTCCGCTCTATCTCGCCGGTCCGATTTTGACGTTCAACGACTACATTTCACAGTCAACGTATCAGATCCCGTCAGTAACTGCTCGACGGACGACCCTATATGGCATACGCTTTTTGGCGACACTTTTCTGCATGGAATTCCTCATCCACACGACCTACGTAGTGGCCATTTCCAAATCCTCGCCGGACTGGTCAACATACACGCCATTCCAACTGGCGATGCTAGCATATTTCAATTTGCACATCATCTGGCTCAAGTTGATGATCCCTTGGCGATTCTTCCGGTTATGGGCCTTGGTTGACGGTATCGATCCGCCTGAGAACATGGTTCGATGCATGAGCGATAATTATTCGGCACTGGCATTCTGGCGTGCCTGGCACCGAAGCTTCAATCGCTGGATCACTCGATATGTGTATATCCCACTTGGAGGAGGGCCTGGTGGGGGTGCTGGACAGATCCGTGGTACCATCAACATGTTGACCGTCTTCACCTTTGTGGCGCTGTGGCACGACATCAACCTTCGGCTGTTAATGTGGGGTTGGTTGGCGACGTTCTTCATTATCCCCGAGGTGATTGGTGGTCTTTTGTTCCCGAAATCAAAATGGAAGAGTCGACCGGAAGCGTATCGTGTCCTGTCTGGAATTGGGGCGGTATTCAACATCCTGTTATTGATGACGGCCAACCTAGTGGGGTTTGCCCTTGGATTGGATGGACTGATGGGCTTGGTGCATGGCATCATAGGCAGTTGGCAAGGCGCAGTGTTCATGCTCGGAGCTTGTGGTGCATTGTTCGTCGGGGTTCAAGTCATGTTTGAGCATCGCGAGGAGGAGAAGCGGAATGGCATCCGATTGAAATGCTAGCTTTTGGGTCCTGCACCGACACGACCGCACTGTACAAAAAACTCGGGATCTAATTATGACCTCAATATCATGTCTCTGTACTCATTCGATGGCTGTAACATTCCACACTTTTCTTGTGCTGACAAGATCTCCAACCTGGCATTGGGGACAGTTTGCCAAACGTGTTTTTCTCGACCGAGAAGTTTAGAGACCCATATTCCCCAATGAGACAACGACTCCCCCACCTCAAAAGACATGGATCGCGCTCACCAGTCGGTATAAGTTGGTTGATCTGCCCCGGAAATCTCGATCCTTCTTTAATATTTTGAATTTCATCGATTAAGAGAACTGAACTCAGTGTGGAACAACGGTCTTCCACACTTTGCGCTCGAATTACTCGCTTTCGCTGTACCACCCCTAGAGATTGTGGATAGCCTAAACTTCTCCATCGAACATTTCACACACGTCTTTGAGAACGTCTTTGTCACTAAAGCAACTAGGTTATAGAGGTTCCTGGGCAATTAATAAGAAGAAAAAATGTCGGAGAGAGTAAGCATTCCCAACAACGGGTTAAATCATATCGACGATGAACGAATTGGGCTAGAGATCCTTTGAGTCCAAAAATGCCAACTAATATTGTAACCACGCAGAACGACTCATCCCAGGAAGATAAGCTGCCGGCTTCCATGTTCAATGACAAAGGAGACATGGTCAGGCCAGCGACCGTCTTCCGTAACTTTATCTCTCGAGAGCCAGGAGCCCGATTTCCTCCCGAGAAGGGACGATACCATCTCTACGTCTCGTATGCTTGTCCTTGGGGTGAAGAAACAACCGGCCATGAACGAACGTTCTGCTTGCATACTGACCAAGACTGCAGCTCATCGAACGCTCATCGTGCGCAAACTCAAAGGTCTCGAGGAAGTGATCTCTGTGACAGCAGTGCACTATCACATGAGCCTAAGCACAAGCTGGCGGTTTGTTGAGCCCGGTGAGGAGGTGGAGTGGCCCGAGTTGACAACTCCTGATCCTCTGCACAAGGGTTTCTGGGGAACCAAAGCCTTGTACTATCATGCAGATCCCAATTATTCGGCCAGGTTCTCAGTGCCCATTCTTTGGGACAAGAAGCTTGACACGATCGTCAGCAACGAAAGCAGCGAGATCATCCGGATGTTATACTCGGAGTTTGATGATCTGCTGCCCCAAGACAAGAGGTCGGTGGATCTGTACCCAGAAAGTCTCAGGGCAATCATTGATGAGACCAACATATGGACGTATGATGATATCAACAACGGTGTATAGTGAGCATGATCCTTCTTCACATCTTTTCCGAGAGCCAAATTCGCTGACTAGAAGCAGCAAATGTGGCATGGCCCAGAATCAGGAGGCATATGGTAGAGCGGTGACGAATCTGTTTACGTCGCTCGACCGGGTTGAATCTCACCTGTCGACACACTCAGGTCCCTACTATTTTGGAGAGAAGATCACCGAGGCAGACGTGCGGTTGTATGTCACCATTGTCCGATTTGACCCAGTCTATGTTGCCCTGTTTAAGACCAACAAGGGCATGATCCGTTACCAATACCCGTTGATCCATCGCTGGCTGAGGAATCTGTACTGGAACGTCCCCGCGTTTAAGGAGACGACCAGCTTTGAGCATATCAAGTTTCACTACTTTCGAAGCTTAACTATGGTCAATTCTGGGGGCGTTGTACCTGAAGGTCCAATTCCACATATTTTGCCAGTGGATGCATAAAGATGGGGACGGCTACTATCAAGCTGTGAGGCTTGAGGTATGTTGAGGTATGGGGACGAGGGTCGAATGAAAGAGATATAAAAGACGCCTGCATAATCACCGGGACATGATATAATTGTCCATGAGGTGTCGTGAGATATCGAAGTGGCATAGGGTGATGGGTTGGAATAGTTCTAGTCAAGGTTAATAAATGAAGCCAGAAGCAGGAACTTCGGAACACAACTCCGGCGCAAGCGTGGGGAAGGCGCTAGGGGCCGAGGGAAGATGGCTCCTGCCCTGTCACGCCTCTGATGCAAGTGCTGTGACGTCAACGCGACATCTCCAAATTATGTAAAGCAAAAGATTGAAATGATGGAGATGATGGAGATGATGGAAATGATGATGCTCGCCAATGGTCATTCAGTCTTGATAGAAAGACCTTGCCAACTGCCCTACCTTTCAATGACTTCACCCTCTTTTTGCATTTCAATCTGACCTCTACCCGATACCAACAGTTTTCAACTCACATATTGCACCTGGAGAGCCTCCCCTCACGGCGGTCCTCAACCTTTCCATAAAAACTACTTCCAGCATGACTGGCTCAACCATCCTACGCCTCTCTAGGCGACTTCCTACCATATACAGTCCCATCCAACCGGCCCTTAAATCCCATTTTCCCGCCTCAAGTCAGATGTCACCCCTACGCACGCTGTCCACCACTCGATCAATGAATGCTGCCGAAGCGAAGAAGTCTGCTGTGAAGAACCGCGAAGAGATCAATACTGACGCCGACGAGTATTCACAATCTGGGACCGACGATGCAACAGCCAGAAACGAGCAAGCAGCCTTTGACCCCAACATTACAGATCCCCACGAAGCCAAGAAAAAGGCTGGTGAGGGCAACGAGGTTAATCCGCTCGAGGCCAGTCCGGCCAACCCAGACCTCAGTCGGGGCACGGCCGAGGAACAAGGCGGGGCCAAGAAGAAGATGTCGGAAGGTGGTGGAGGAAGAAAGGGAGGGGGTGAGAAGGGAAAGGGAGAACAAAGCGTATGAGCAGCCTCATCTGCTAAAAGCATCAGGGTTGTAGATAGTAAGTATCTGTCGTGGTCGAAGCCAGGTTGTGTACACACCTGCCACTGTGCATAATTATACCTAGGTAGTCATTCTGATTGCCTACCTCCGACTGAGCAGAGAAACTATGGGTATCACCTTCTGCCAATCAAACTCCAATGCGCCGCATGAGGTCGAATCCTTCATTGTGCTCAAGATGCATGAATCAGTGAGCCAATTCTTTCCACTCCTTCCCACCAATGCGAATTATATCACTCTGTCCCAAGACAATCACTTTCTCCTTGATCTCCCCCTTCTCCGCCCTTGCCGCCGTCAACACGGCTGCTCTGGCGATCGTCTCCGCATCCTGGGCCCAGACATTTCTCAGACTGCTATGGATATGACCCATTCCCCAAGCGAGATTCTGCAAAATCTTTTCCGTGGGTCGGCTTTCTTGACGATGGCCTAGCAAGAGCCCAGGACGGAGGATAATGGTGTGGTCGAACGATAACTCTTTGATGTGGTCTTCGATCTCGCCCTTCATGCGCGGGTAGCCGAACATGGATTTGGCGTCGGCACCTCCAGACGAGATCAAAACGAAAGTCTTGACGCCTGCCTCCTTGGCTGTTTTCGCCAGGTCCAGGTTGAAGTCATGCTCCAACTTATACTGCTTGTCAAAGCCACCGGCGGTGGCTCTAGTGGTCGCTAGGGACGAGAAAAAGGTGCTGGCAGCGGGTGAGGAGGAGGCAAGATGAGGTCCCCATTTCGTAAGGTCGGCGTCGGTGAATTCCTTGACAGGCACTGCAGCATCGGCGGACGCCGCTGGCGGCAGAGCACGTCGAGCAAGTACCTCGACGCTGGTATAGGGTGAGGGAGCGCCGGCCCTTAGCACCGAGAGGATCTGACTACCCTAATACAAGCATGCCTGTCAGCAGGAGAGTAAAGGTAGAAGACCCCCGTAGAGCATTCCAGGGATCCTGGTCAATGTGACGGCGTTGCTTACCACCAGGCCTGTCGCTCCAACCACAAGGGCTGTAGGAGTGGACATGCTTGTCTTGTCAGGATTTGTCGATGTAGTGTGGACTTGAGCAACGGAAACAAGTACTTATTGAAGTGTGAGTAAATTATCGTCAGTAGAGACCAGCTCAGCGATGATAGATATATACCCTTGTGCTTCGTATGGTCTGCGCAGTGACATAATCGCAGGCAGTCGGATGATGAGAAACGGATTAACACCTACGGAGTAATAGGTCGTTGCGGCCGAAGGTCATGCCAAGGAGCGCACCCAATTCAGGTATATGGTACCTACCTAATCTTAGGTATGCGTACTTTATTCACGCATAAGGGGTTTGGTACTAGGTAGGTGCCTAGAGAGGTCGGCCGAGGCCCCTCGGCCCAAGCATCAACCTACAACCACAGTATGCCGTCACTTAGGTACCGTGGACAATAATGTCCGGCTTCGGACGAAATAGTCAGGGTCCCATGGTCTGGAGCTCAGCAAATTGCGCGGAGCCGGAAAAACTGATCATCCGGCTTGGAGAAGCTGTCTATTCCATATGCGGACTAGTTGCTTCACACTGGCACTTACCCTCACTAGCGCAGATTGCGTGATTTGGACTTCCACCAATTTTTTCCAGTCTTGCATATTGATGGGGGAACTTTTTGGTTCACGGCGAGATCTGGACGGTACACGGTGGGTTTGCCGACCAGAAGCCGACCAATCCCCCCAAAAAGATGTGGCGGGCATGAAACCCAAGAACGTGTCTCCGAGATAATCATCTTCGAGGTAAGAAATCCTTGTAGTCCATTCTTCATCCCTTCTGTTGCCTCCTGGTGTCGACTCTGGTCCAAGAAGACGGCATCACCATGGCTCCTATCGTGTCCAACAGCCTGCCGTTTGGCAAGACGCCTCCGCTGTCTACCATCTCCGGTCCAACATATGTTACCGGACAGACCCTCGTTCAACAGGTTGCCTACTTGCTCTCCGACAAGATCTTCTCCTATTCCCCCGAGACATTCGATCTAGACGCCGCCGCAAAGTCATGGTCTGAAGCACAAGAGTTGAACGTCAATGGATACAAAACCTCGGTTCATGGAAACCAGGTTCGCAATGGCGCCGGTGCCATTGCTCTGGGCTACATGTTCTCCAAGGACTTCGATTTGAAAAAGAGACACATTCCTCAAGGTCTCCTTGCCTCCTCTTCTGCACTTCGATTCCTGAGACCTGCTCTCGACCAACTGTCTCTGCTCTACTCGGTCAGCAACCCCTTTGTCGCCCATGTCGCAGCCCTGGATTACGATGGAACCCAAGCTGGCGGCCTTGTTGCAGACTACGTGTCTGCCCTGTCTGCTGCTGAGGATCTTGGTTTCGCCTTGGTCGCAACACAATCCGCCTACGAGGCTCAACACATGTCACTTCTTGCCACATTGCTCGCTCAAGATGTCCCCACCCTCCACATTTACGATGGACTCAGGACCAGCAGGGACACCACCAGGGTCATTGACATTCTTGATGCATCTGGTCTTGAAAAGGCCTATCACGCTGTCGCCCAGTCCTTCTCTGGTGATGAGCGCAAACACCTGGCGGTCGAGGGCAAGGCATTGAGAACTCTGCGAGCACTCAACGACGAGCTTGGCACTGATTATCAGCCCTTTGAGTATCATGGGCATGCAACTCCCGATGTGGTGTTGGTGACCTTTGGCTCCGTCGAGTCTTCCCTTGCAGCACAAGCTGCGACATCCTTGGCCAAGGCTGGAACCCGAGTCGCTTCCATCAACGTTCGCCTCTATCGCCCATTCCTAGAGGACCAGTTCCTGAACCTTCTACCAAGAACTGCCACAGTGGTTGGTGTCCTCGGCCAAGTGTCTGATCTTCAGGCAGTCCAAGAACCCGGCGTTCACTCTCATCTCTATGAAGATGTCCTCGCTGCCATTTCCTTCGGAGGGTCGCTCCATAATTTACCTGTGGTTCGTGATCTGAAGTATTCACGCAACGAGAGCTTCAATCCCTCCTCAATCGCAGCGACCTTCCAACTCTTGCTTGGTAAATCCCAGAATGACCAATTTGATTCACCCTTGGACAAAGCCGTGCAAGAGTACACCTTCTGGAACACCGACGATGCTTCCTCAGCATCTGCAGCAAACCTGTTGGCTCAAGCATTGGCCAAGGACTCCGCTCAGAATGTCACTGTTCATACTACCCATGACAACTTGGTGCAAGGAGGTATCCACAAGGTTGACATTCGGAAATCTCCCACGAGCTTAGACGCCTCGTACCCGGTCACTGCCGCCAGCACCGCCGTTGTCACTGACATCAAGTTGTTGTCTGAGTTTGACATTGTTTCAACCATTAAACAAGGCGGAAATCTCATTGTACTTCTTCCAGGAGTCAAAGACGAGGACGTCGAAAAGAAGCTGCCGTTGACATTCAAGAAGGCGGTCGCTGAAAAGGGTGTTTCCTTGTTCCTTGTCGACTCCGCGAAGAGCGACTTGAAACTGGAAAATTCTGAAACCGCATCCTTGATCGTGCAGACCGCCTTCCTCCGAGTGGCCTTTGGACGGAATGAGGAGGTCGCACTCCAGAAGGTGGCATCCGTCAACGGCTACTTCTCTTTGGACTCGGTCGCTGCTGATCTCGAAAAGACCTTGCGACAGATCGAGGTGCCCAAGGAGTGGTCGGAGCTTGACATCGATGGTGATAAGCAGTCCTTGCCAGCCAATCTCTCGACCAACAGCTTTGCCGGTTTCGACAAGGCCGAGGAGGAGCCACCCTCAGTCCTCCGCAACTGGCAAAAGGCGGCCAAGGGCCTGCTTTTCAAAGAGGCTTACAACACGAAGAACGAATTGCGTCCAGATCTCCCCACCAAGACTTTTACTGTCCATGTCAAGGAGAATCGCCGACTGACCCCGGAGACCTATGATCGCAACATTTTCCATATTGAATTTGACCTAGGAACATCCGGGCTCAAGTATGATATTGGAGAAGCGCTTGGCATTCATGCTGAGAACGACCACGACCAAGTCATTAATTTCGCCAAATGGTACGGCCTGAATCTTGACGATGTTGTTGAAGTTGCCGCCCGAGATGACCCCAACGTCTTTGAGAACCGAACTATTTACCAAGCCTTGACGCAAAATGTTGACATTTTTGGTCGACCGCCCAAGAAGTTCTATGAATCACTCGCTGAATTTGCCGAGGACCCTGTCGAGAAACGAAACCTTCTCACTCTTGCCGGCCCAGAAGGCTTCAAAGAATTCCAGCGCCGTGCTGAGGTTGACACTGTCACCTTTGCCGACGTCCTTCTTGACTTCCCATCTGCCCACCCATCCTTCCACGACATCGTCCGCATTGTATCTCCCATGAAACGGCGTGAGTACTCTATCGCCTCATGCCAAGCAGTCACACCGACCTCAGTGGCTCTGATGATCGTGGTTGTCAACTGGGTCGACTCTCAGGGCCGTGACCGCTTCGGACAAGCCACCAAGTATTTGCGCGACTTACGTGCCGGTTCACCCGTCACAGTCAGCGTCAAGCCCTCTGTTATGAAGCTCCCGCCCAAGTCTACCCAGCCACTCATCATGGCAGGTCTAGGAACTGGACTTGCGCCTTTCCGTGCATTTGTGCAACACCGTGCGCTAGAAAAATCTCAAGGAAAAGAAATCGGTGCGGTTCTGTTGTACATGGGCTCACGCCACCAGCGTGAGGAGTACTGCTACGGTGAGGAATGGGAGGCATATCAAGCCGCCGGGGTGATCACCCTGCTAGGTCGAGCTTTCTCGCGTGACCAGCCGCAGAAGATCTACATCCAGGATCGCATGCGACAGACTCTGGACCAGATCACCGATGCATACATCAAGCAGGACGGTGCCTTTTACCTCTGTGGACCGACCTGGCCTGTGCCCGACGTCACGAATGTCTTGGAAGAAGCCATCGCAAAGGATGCCAAAGCAAATGGTGTCAAGAAGGTCGATCCTTCCAGGGAGATTATGAAGCTCAAGGATCAAGGCCGCTATGTGCTCGAGGTTTACTAGTCGCACATGCCTGTTTTGACGCTTGCTGTCAATATTCATTATATCCAGCATGAGATTGCGTAGACCAATTTAGACTCAATTTGCCCTATAAAGCCATCATTCTTCGCTTTCCAACAATATGAAGTGAAATTCGTCAACTCGACGAGTAAACAATTCAGGTGCGAACGCCCCAGTTTGTCATGAATCACCCGGTGCATCGCTCAGTAGCAGGTCGATACCCAATCCCCAAACCCTCCATCAACCTCCGCTCTCGATCTTGCCAGGTGTCGGCATCGTCCATGACAGTCTTCCCGTCCCTGGTGACCTGTCTTGCCTTTTCCAGATCCAAAACATGCCCGCTGCCCCGATCCCTGACACCGGAAGAATCGAACTTCCAACCCCTGGTCTTGCTAACGAACCGTCTGATGTCCCGCTGAAAGGTGGTCCCGCCCGACCAGCCCAACACGGCACAGCCGACGGTCCGCCAGCCTGAGATAATAATGTCCACTCTCCTGTGGATATTGGGGTTCTTGTTGCCGCTTTCCCTACCTTCGTAATTCGGATCCTGCCATACACACAGCGCTTTGTCTAAGGAATCAAAGCCATGGCCCCTACCCTCGGAGCGATATGGCAGAGTGGCTCCTCCACGATCACTGGTAGTGGTGTGTAAAGACAGGGTATGGGTGACCCAGCCTTCAGTCTCGAGCGAGCGAACTACCTCGACAACGAGGTCGTGGGTTAAGCTTTCATCGCGATGGGCCAGAATCACATCGACGTCGCCGCACTCGGTCTTACCGCGCCGGTAGCCGCCGACAATGACACATTCCACGTCACGAAAGGTGTCGAAGTCTTTGGGTTTGATGTTGAGCGCCATTCGGGCATGTCGCAAAATAATGTCTCGAATGGCCTCCACTTCTCTCCGCGGAATTTTCTTCATAAAGTCATCGTAATACTTGACGCCGATCTGTTGCACACGATTCAGGGTGCCCCAACCGTACTCAACAATATCATCGAGATCTTTCCATCCATGGTCATAGTAGAACTTTCGCGCCGTGTCCGGACCAACACCCCAAATGTTCCAGAACACGCTCAAATGGCGTAGATCTTCGTTGGCTTCGATCTCACGCACAGCTTGCAGGTGCCTCTCTTCGTCGACCTCGGCCGAGTGATGCCATTCCGCCCACAACGAGGCGATTTTCCTCTCACACCCGGGCAAACGTTTGAGTTCATCGACACGAGTAATGCGATATGGGTAGGCAGAAATCGAGGCTATCGAGGTGGAGTAAGCGCGCACGCCAATTTCGTCGAGCGTCAGCAACCGCGCGTCGCGAATCTTGGTCAATTGAGAGATGAATGCAGAGTTCACCGTGTGCAACGGCGTGGACCGACAGCAGGCGTAGGAAGCATTTGGACTCGCCGCCCACTCTGGGAGCGGCGGGAGTGGGTTCTTGGCCTGATCTTCAGACTCGGAAGTCGTCTGGTGAGTCAGCTTTGGGCGGCGCGGGTGGGCAGACGTTGAAACATGTGATTTATGGTCGCCGAACCGGCGACGCGAAGGAGTAGTTTGAGATGCTGCAGCCGGAGCATCAGCTTTGGCTCGTTCCAGAATATCAGCGCTGACCGTCACGGTTCGGTTACGCAGCGAATGAAGTGAAGCCCCATCACTTTGTGTATGCTCTGGTGTAGCTTTGATATAGGTGACGTCAAGGTTAGAGTGGGGCTTAGTAGCGGCCTCTCCTTGCGGTTTGGCAATGATTTTGGCATAGTAAACATGGTGAGGCGTGATAGGAACGATACATTCTTGCTTCAGGCAAGCAGAGAGCCAAGAGAGTTTCAAGACGATGATGTGCTCGGTAAGATCTGGCCAGACCTGCGACGAGGCCTTTGCGGCTTGTGAAACCACGTCCTCAACCTCTGATGACAAAGATGAAGATGAGGAAGGCAGCTTCAGTCGTTGGCTACTTCTTCTTGCATCAGAAACGGTGCTCAGTTTCCGTCTCTTCCTTGACGGCTGAATTGAATCGACCACGGTTCCCGATGGAATGTGTGGCAGCGGCACCTCATAGGTCCAGATTCCCCGAGACCTGAGTTCAAAGGCAGCTCGCTTCTTCTGCGTGATCTTGCCAATAAACAAACGCGCCTCATGCGGGTCATAAGTTAGTGTTCCTTGAAATCGATAGATCAAATCCTCGGTCTGGTGTAGCTCGTCTGTCTGAAGGTGAGTTGGTAGGATAAAGATTGGAGGAGTGGACTTGAGACTCAAGTCGGTGACGGGGATGGTCGACATGTTTGCTTAATTTCATGTGAATGACGCCTTCCGCCGCAGGGCTAGAGGCAGTCCAGTTCAGGACGTCTCACGTTGCACTGCTCTGGCGCGGTATGGGTGTATCCAACTCCACTTGGATGATTCCATGTCGCAATGGTTGATCTTGGATGGTGACAAGGAGTGTACGCCAGATGGGGCCTTCTGAACATTGCAAACATAAATTTCATTCTCCTCATAGACAATGACTAGTGATGCATCTTCGCTCGTGCTTCATGTGTCAAGTGATTGGGAATGGAATGAATCTCTTGAGAGGATGACATGGAGTGGCGGGAAATCCAGGCCACGTGACTGGTTTCCCCACGTGACGTCATTAGCATCAGGCTGAGCATGTGATATCCGAAGGACCCGACCACATCCCATCACATCATGAGCCTCGAGGTTATAAGTATGCGTCAAAGCCAGCTTTAAGATCAGGTCTTTCAATTTGTCGCATGCTCTATGCAGCGTCTTAAAAGTAGATCACCAAAGGTGGGTATATGAGTCAGCTTTTTGGTCACACATGATGTTGACTAGGGCCTTTTGGGAGAACTCACGGGCGTCTCAGTCTCATTACGAGCTCTAGACCACTATCCTGACCGATGAAAGGAGCAGGCTTGATGTTTTCCATGCTTTTTGACCAGTCTGTCGTCATGTTGTCGGCAACGCGGATGACTTCTCGAGCTTCACATGAGTCGGAGAATCATGAAGACGACGGCAGAGGCATCGACCTGCTGACTCTCCTTCTAGCGGCTCCTTGATTCCTCATTTGTCCGCAAGGATGAGAAGTAGAGCAGTGCAATGCAGCTACCGATGCTACACCACATATCTTAGACTGTGGGATTTGTGCTGTTTGGTTCATCGGTGCTCAAACACAGTTCGCGACTCCCAGGCGGGTTCTCAACTTATCTAGAGCCAAGGGTCGCAAGAACACGTGGGATTGAACCATTGGTTCCAGCGATGGGTGCAACTCCAAGTCGATATAACGGGTTTAAGGTCTACTAATTCATGTCTAGCACTTTATTGGGACATGGTCTGAATTGAGCCGGACATCCTGAATCGAGGGTTATCTGATCTGTCCCGGCCGTGATGAATTCTCGGCCTAGCCAGGATGGCGTCTCAAGACAAGGCTGGTATCTTGTTGCCGTGACCTTGTCTTGTTCATTGTTTTGCAAAGTGCAGGCTACAGGTTTCAGAGGCTCATTGTTACATCGACATGGTACAGTAGCTCTGGTCTACTAAACGTGCACCTTTTGGTCAATTCATACCATAAGAACATGATCAGACCCTCTCCAGTGATGTCTAGCATTTATTATAAAGGATATTCATCCTTGGGGGGGTATTTTCAATCCATCACTAGATGTCATATCTGAGGCATCGCTTTTGGGCAACTGTTCAAATGAAGATATGAAGGTTTCAAAGGTATCTGCTGGCACTACGAATAATGGCGTCGCCTCCAATAGCATTCCTCAACAGCCGACATCTTTCATCTCTTGCACAAAGTTGTCTTCAGTTTCTGATGATAGCTTATCGACACCTACATCCACTTCAGCTACTTCAGATCCCGCAACATTGACGAATCAGGCGACCCCTTCTGGATTGATTCCTACACGATTCTACTCGGAAAGCAAACTCGTTGTTGATTCGGATGGACCTAAGTTGCTCTCGCCAGAACTAGCACCAACACCAACAGGGCCGCGTGAAACATCTACTCAGACTCAGCAGGCACATGCACTTGAGACATCCATACCACCACCCAAGGCTAGTGTCATTGTATGCAACAAACGTCCCCAGGGTGTATCACCCGGCGGCTTTGGGCGGCACACCAACGACTGGCTCAGAATCAATGTCAATCTCACCGCCACGAGTTCCAATCTGGCCCGCCTGGTCGTCGATACTGTGGCAGAAGAAGTGAAGAAGTTGAGGAAGGAGAACTCAGAGGGGGGTGGTCAATAATGAGCATGTCGTTCTCGTTTGCAGATAATTTCTGATCAATTTGAACGATGACATCCACTGTCATTGTCGTTGAAACCAGTGGATAATATGGCTTGTGGCTGTGCTCATAATTATACTGCTAGGTTGCTGTCAGGTTGATTCGAATATCTCTCGAAGCCTGTGTTGGCCCACGACCTTGGCTGTTGTCAACCTTCATGATATCATTATAATACGTCTATCTGGTTCGTGGTCTCGTGACGAATCGTAAAATGGGATCAGGCTAGCACACGCCAAACGCCCGTTCTCTCGAACTCCTCGCATCTTTTCCACCAAAAGCATCGCGACACTTCTTGCCCAGAGCCGCACTTCCAGACCTGATGAAGCACACCTTTTGCTCAGGTTGAGTCACATCATTACCGCGGTGGACGGTCGATGCACTTGATTTCGTTTCAAAGCGGTTATACTTCTGGAGGAGGGAATGCTCCGAGTCGGGATCTAAAAGCATCGATTCTGTCACCCGGTGCCAGAATGTTGCATTAAGTGGGGCATCTCCAGGCCATTGGATGTTCGGTTTTGCCTTGTAGATGTCATTGCCGACCCCTTTCCCAGGAAATAAGGGATTGGAGTAAGCTCCCCTAACATCATATTCTCTTTCCCACACTGGTTTCGTCCATTTCAAAGAGTCGTTGATATTGGCAAAGTATGTTTGTGCTCCAAGAATCTCAAAGGTCTTGCTGTCAACTTGATAGACCCGATAGCCGCTGTTTAGCCCCGTTAATGGAGTGATGCTCGGTCCAATGTACCCGACTTGTAGTGGCTTGGAATAATCTATTTTGGTCGTATCACGGTGTCCAGTGACGGGATTTATTGAGTCAGGAAGATAGTCGTAGAACAATTGCAGTTGGTCCTTATGAGTATGGCCAAAGAAAACTGCGGCGATAGTATACGGCGAAAATCGCCGTACGATACTGTAGAACAAAGCACTAGGGTTTGCCAAAGAAGTGGTTCCGTCGTAACCGGTCAGAACATGGGCAATGATCCAAGCTCGTTGACTGCGCTGTTCACAGGCGGTCAACTCCTGGGCGAGCCAAGAAAGGAGGCCATTCGGATCGGGATTGGTGGTGTTGAAGTAGTTGAATGGGTTTGCTTTGTACCAGAAGTCAGAGTTCAGAGAAATGACACGAAGACCCTGAGGGGTGGTGGCAGCATAGGCCCCGTAGTGTGTCTTCGCAAAACTAGCTTCTGTCTTGTTCAGCCAGGAATATTCCTGCCATAGAGAGGACACAAGGTCGTAGTTCCAGGCGATTGGGTTTGTAGATTTATTGGTTGGGCTCGAGTCGAGAGAGTGCGGAACGCTAAAGTCCTTGGGGAGAGTGTCATGATTCCCCAAGGTCGCGTAGAC
The DNA here is from genome assembly GCF_000836275.1 of Exophiala mesophila. Classification (NCBI taxonomy): domain Eukaryota; kingdom Fungi; phylum Ascomycota; class Eurotiomycetes; order Chaetothyriales; family Herpotrichiellaceae; genus Exophiala; species Exophiala mesophila. The sequence goes on from NW_015622508.1 coordinate 3,329,512, forward strand.
AGGCACCTCTAGAAGCATTGTCTTGAAAATGCGGTAGGAAACTTCTTCGGAATAGGAAACGTAGGCACGTGACAGAGCATCATCGTGGTCATGAGAAACAATATCTCCAGTGAAAATTGTGAAGGCCAGGGCGTCAATGTCGAAGAATTGTGACATGTCGTGAAAGGCAGAAAGGGCAAGATCAGGTGGGGTATCACAGAAAAAGGAGCCAAAGCGCGAGGCCGGAATGGAAGGGTGGTCCCTGAATGTGAGTCGTTCGGTGTTTGTGGAATATGGACGGCAGCACATGTACTGTGAACAGTTGGCTTCAGAAGCAATGTCGTATCGAGGATCCAGATGCCAGTCGGAGAGATGGAGGACGTCGACAGACTTCCCAGAGGGTAGAGGAGGAAGTTCAGCCCAGTCTGGCTTTGGCTTGAAGTAGAGGTTTTCGTCGATTTCGACAGGGCCTTTCTCTTCACAGGCATTGAGACCATTGAACCCCATGGCACATAAAGCTTGATAATCACCTGTAGCCAAGCTCATCTTCGATAAAAGCTGCGCAAAGTAGGGCCCAAGGCCGCCGGTGTGTGTGAACTGGGACTCACATGTGTCGGCTCGTATGCTGGCTTTGACAAAAGGCAGGGTGTTGCAGGCTCGGACAAGGACATTGGAGAAGACCGAGACCGGTTGAGTAATGGCAGCTGTGTGTAGGATCTGGCCGACAGCTATACACTTGGAGCAACTGTCTGGATACGCAGTGGTATTGATGATTGCGACTAGCTCATCGACGATGGACTGTTGGATAGAGTGCGGGCTGAACGGAGTGATTGGGTCTGGAACTGGGGATAGCTCGTCATAATCTGGCACCGGGCCAGAGCCATTGTAGTGGAGGGTGATGGCGTCGGTCTCAATGGTATTAGTCAACCTGGGGTTCAATGCTTCTGGAGCATTGAGAAACGGGCGTTGTATGGGATGATTTGCAGCAGTCCCAGATATGTAGGTTGACAGCAGTAATGGGAGCGTCAGGAGTAAGGGAATAAGGGTTGACATGGCGGCTGTCGGATTTGTCTGATACAGGAGTTCCGCCCCCAGACCTTATCAAATCTTGATGGAGGCACACTTGGACATTAGATTCTAATCCGAAACCTGCACTTGCACTATAATCCTTGTTGTCCACCTTGCAGGATCATCAGTCAAGTAGATGGATAGACTCTAACGGCAAGGTGAGGAATTTGAGTGAAGGCTCGAAGGCCTCGGTCCATAGTCTTTATAAAGGCTCGGCGCCTGACATCACTTGATAAGGTCTCCTTGTACGTCTTTAGCCTGTTGAATGATCTCATTTGGCCACCGCACAGTGACCAATAACGGGGCCGAGGGGCTGCCGACCAGTCTGCAAAAGGCGAAAGATTTGCATTGATCGTTCAAATATAAGGAAAATGGTCTAATTATTGTAAGTCTGCCGTCAAAATACTTTTAGCTTGCTCTCCGTACACAAGAGTCTAAATAGCCTCTGTGAGACGGTGATTAGAGCACTTTACTATCTCATTTGCACTCCAATGGCTACCCAAGCTAGCACTATGGTCTCCATCTAAAGTGAGGATGCTTCCACTCAAGGTCCTGGATTTCCAGCTGTGACAAATTGGCCAGAGTTGAATCTGGACCACGTCTCTCCCTCTTTCTGTTGTCCCAAAGCATCCATAATAGTGAACCAACCAAAACGAGGAACATCAAGCTAGAGGTCGCCAGGTTGATGCCACATGCTATGGTGAAATCCGGGGCATCATGGGGTAAAAAGGACCACATAGAGATAAGACCGCCTATGTTTCCGCCCAGCGTATTGGCGCCGATCGCCGCTGCTCGCGCTGTATCAGAAATGACGTTTGCCGCCACTTGCGCATTGGTCATAGATCCAAAGATGAAGATGCCTCCTGCAATCAAAAATGTAGCAGCATACCGTACGTGAGCGTCAGTGAAAGACGTGCCAACAAACATGGCGTAGCCGATAATGATGATCGGTGCAGTTGATATCATCACAATCTGTCGAGTGTTGAATTTGTAGCTGAGGTACGGCAGGAGCAACGCCAGAAAGCACCCTACGACATAAGGGGGCACAGTATGGAGTTGTTGGCTGATAACGCTTGTACCTGGGTAAATGGTCTTGACGATTGTCGGCAGAAAGACCGCTAAGCCTTGAGAGCTGATTCCCGCCAAAAGGAAAACCAAGCCTGTTGAGAGGGTAACAGGGCAGAATATGCCTCGAAGGACTTTCTTGCGATCAAATCGATCGAGAACCTCCGTGCTAGCCATGCGTTCAGACTTGACGCGCGCGATCGCCAAGTCTTTTTCGTCTTGCGAGAGCCAGCGAGCTGTAGCAGGGCGATCGGTGAGTGTGATGAACGAGATCAGTCCCAAGCCTATAGTTATGATGCCTTCGATGCCAAATATCATTCTCCACGAGTGAAGAGACCCGAAGTGGCCTAGTGATAGAATACCCGAAGCCAACAAACCTCCGAAAGCACCAGCTAGAGGAGTCATCGCCATGTATAGCGACAGACGGAATGTGAGTTCATCCCGACGATACCATCTCGATAGGTAGTATGCGATACCTGGCAGCATTGCAGCTTCGAATATACCGAGGAGGAAACGGACCCCACATGCGGATGCAAGATCGTTGACGAAGGCCATGCAGACGGTCATTACGCCAAATGCGGTTGTCGTCATTGGTAGAAACCAGCCTGGACCGATCAGCTTGCAGATGAGGTTGCAAGGCAATTCGAAGATGATATAGGAGATGTAAAATAATGATAAGACTGTATTGTAATCGTAGCCTTGTAGACCCAGGTCTTTCTCAAATCCCGCAATTTTGGCGTTGCCTGTGAAAGGGAAAGAAGAATCAGTATGCAACGTCTTACCATAGCTGTTCACACCACGTTCTGCAACGACTCGCTTTACATACCGATATTGACTCGATCGATGAAGCAAAACAAGTAGATGAGAGACACTGTTGGGAGGATAAAGAGATCGATCTTCCGGCGTAGCCGAGTCTCTGCCTGTGGATCAAACGTGATCAGAGGGTTGCCATATCTATTTAGTGTAAGTATAGAACGATCGGCAGATAGTTGTTCGGGACAGCGCATACTCGTCTGTGGCTACGTGACCACGTTCTGCAGCCTCATGCGTGACAGATGGTTTATCTGGAAATGCAACATGCTCGGCCATGGCTGTATCTACCTCTGAAGTATTCAGTTTCTCCATCTTGACACGTCTCAATTGCTAGGTGCTAGAAGAAGAGGAGAAATCCTTTAACGAATCTGATGGGACCGTCATCCATCAGGCCTTCTATATGTGCAACAAGCGTTACGGCTATAGGATCCGGAATTTACTAAGTCAAATAAGCTTTGTCGCGGGAGGAGCCAATTTCTGGGGAGGAAATATGGTTGTCGTGGAGGACGAATCCATCTCCGGCTGAAGTGGTGGAGCTTTGGGGTTGGTTCCAGAGCCATCCCATACCCCGGATTTCCGGAGAGAGGCCGGTAAAAACGGAAGAGTCAGGCGACGATTCGGATAATCTGCCAATAAATCCCGATATATCCAGATCTACTTCCATTGAGGAGAAACTGCCTCGAATCAGCACGCTTCTGTCCCTCGTGTTAGGCAGCGCTTCCTTCGGTCAAGGCTTCAGCGCACGGCACAGAGCACGATCCAGTAGCCGACGGCTAGGTCTACCCATTGTAGTCGTCACATTATTTCAAGCAGCTGATTATTGAGGCGCTATCTTTAGGTATTGAGATGGAGTGGGCAGAGAAATCACCTAGTACCAGCCACATCTGGTTTTGAAGCATGATGCTCGTCGAGGTCCTCGAATCTTGTCAATTTTGGCTTGCCCTTCTTACTCTGATTATTATATGGCGAACGGCAATGATCCGTCGACGAGATGGCCTTAATAAGTTCCCCGGCTTGTTCCTGGCGTCTATCTCAAACTTTTAGATTTTGTGGCGGGCATATTGGTACACTGGCCAGATAGTGTTACCTCGTGTCGTTTCCGAGTACGGCGAAGTAGTAAGAATTGGTCCAAGAACCGTTCTCTTCACGATGCCAAATGCGTTACAAGGCATATACACAAATGGGTTTAAGAAGGTCCTAATCCCATTCAAGCCCTGTAGAAGAAGCTAACGGCTTCATAGCCGGATCAATATCGTGTCGCTGCAGGAGTCAGTAATGGCAAGCCATCTTACTGCAGTGGAAAAGGACTATTTATGTATGGGAACAAATCAACCGCAGCCAATTACAGCTGAACACAGGACGGGGGACATGTAAGTTGGAGTCAAACGGAAGTCAGATACCTCTACTTTGCCTTTTCTCGATTTCGAAGACGAGGATTTACTCCCTGTCATAGTCTAAAGGTAGTCCGAAAAGTCGGATAGCATTTCGATAGCCGATATCCTTCCACGTCTCATCACCGATTGGCACCGTCTCAAACCATTCACGCATCTCGGCAATTGATTCATATGGATAATCCACCGAGAACATGATGTTAGAAATCTTAGCCTCTTGCATAAGATTCAGAAGCGCAGAAGTGCGGGGCATGCCACTGGTGTTTGGTAAGATGTTCTCCTGGAAGTAATGCTGGAATGACTTCTTTTTTGGACCTTGTGTTTCTGTGATTGTTATATGAGCGTAGAACTATGGCAGGCCTAAATATAAACTTACCTGCGGTATACATGCGGAATGTCGTATCCGTCCGCGGTAGAATCCAAGAGAGCCCCTCGCCCATGTGGCCTAGGCAGACCTTGACCTTAGGATAGCGATCAAAGACGCCGCTATACATGAGTCGAAGCACATGTTCTACAGTCTCTCGAGCAAAGCCGTATGGAGCGCCATGAAAGACTGGCATATCTTCCAACGTTTTAATATTAGACTGCAGTGGAACCCGGGGGTGAATAAAGATCGGCTTTTGTAAACGTTCCGAGACCTCCCAGAGAGCATCATACTGGCGGTCATCAAGATATAGAGCCTTTGTGGGATCCGAGGTATTGGTGAAACCATTAATCATAGCACCAACGAAACCGTACTCGGTGACACAACGTTGTAGCTCTTCTGCAGCGGCTGTACCACTCTGGGTCGGAAGCGTGGCAAAAGCAAAAAACCGATTAGGATATTTCTGGCAGTAATTCTGGTATACAAATTCGTTGGCCTGCCGGCAAAATTGAATGGCATCGTCGAGATCTGTAAAGGCCTGAGCAGTCGGCTGATTGAGCGAGATAATCTGCGCGCCAATATTGTTGGCGTCCATGATCTTGACCCGTAATTCAATATTTCCTAGACGGTCCTTGAGGCCTTCAACGAAAGACTCCTTGAAACTGGCAAAGGTCGTGGAAACGGCGGGAGTTGGGAATGGCGTAACAGCGTGTTCTTCCAAGGTGATCAAGCGGGCTCTTCTCCGTGCTGCTTTGGTGGGAGGAAATATAGACTCCGAGCGCCCTTCCAACGCGATCGTGGATCCATTCGTTGCCATTTTGTCTGAAATTCTGTGTGATTTGTGCGCTACAGTATCCCAGGCGATGAACTGTCGAAACAAGATCTAGGAATTAATATTATCTCGGTGTAAAGAGTTCATTTAAGATCCTCTATTTCTGGAGGTGTTGCGAATATGAATCCATATTTGTACATCAGATAAATCGCCTAACAGCAAACATGCATGAGGCCGGCAATCTCGGGCTGCAATCCGGGTGTGGCTTGGGCTATTTGACATCCATAGCATTTCTCCGAAGTATTCAGGTCTCCATATCGGCAGAAAGGTCATGCTTGTGTTGGTGGTAGACTAGCTAAAGTGATATCCTCGAACACAAGGGTTAGCACCACGAAATGGGAAGTGCTGGTTTCGAGTTACCATTGATCGAAAAGCCCACGAGCCGTCAACAATCCTGTGCTGCCCACAAGATGGCCCCTCCAACTGAAGGGCCATACATGCGGGACAGTTCCCGATTTAGCCGGTACCTCGTACAGCAGCGTTGGTCGGCCCGGAACCTAGCATGCTGTAATTGGCCTTGTCAGAGGATTCTAGCTACTAAGGTATGTATGCATATGCTCCCAGTATTGACTTGAACGTCAAAACCATTCACTCGAGGAACTTACCAATTTTGGCACACATAATTGCTCTGCAACGACAACATGATAGCCAAAAAGATTGAGACACGGCTCTTTATCAATAATGAGGTGAGTGGTCCCTGTTCATTGTCACTCAAGGGCAGGAACTAACTGGCAATTAGTTTGTAACGGGCGATGAAGCCAAAACATTCCCTGTCGATAGCCCATACGAACGACGAAAGGTCTGTGATGTCTACGCTGCTTCAAAGTCAGACGTCGACGTGGCAGTTAATGCTGCCGACGCAGCTTTCCCTCAATGGAGTACTCTTCCTGCACACGAGCGCGCGGCGTGCCTCTTCAAACTTGCAACTTTGATCCACCGAGATGCGCAGGAACTTGCTGAGCTGGATTCTATGTGCATGGGAAAGTAAGCCATGCCCTGTCAATTGAGTTATCTCTGTTCGGTCTTTTACAATCACTGACGCTGCTGCAATAGGCCGATTCAATTGTTGAAGCAAATGGATGTCCCAGCATGTGCTGGCATTTTCAATTATTTTGCCGGCTGTGCATACCACATCTTGGGGGAATCAAGCCTGTCGTCCCCGGAGTTCCTGAATGTCACTATGAGACAGCCCTACGGCGTTGTTGGGCTGATCATCCCCTGGAACGTAAGTGTGATGGCTTCTGTGGCGCGGAACTTGGCTAAGATTCCCGTCAGGTTCCCATGATCATGTTTGCGTTCAAGGTTGCACCTGCACTGATCTGTGGCAATACCGTGGTTCTGAAGTCTTCCGAAAAGGCACCACTCAGTTCCCTCAAGCTTGCCGCGCTAGCACGAGAAGCCGGTTTTCCATCTGGCGTACTAAATGTGGTGAGCGGATTTGGCGATCCGACAGGCTCGGCGCTCGGTCTTCACATGAAGATTCGAAAGATCTCATTCACAGGATCTGTGGCCACTGGACGCAAGATCCTGCAGATGGCGGCCCAATCAAACCTGAAAAACGTGTCCCTCGAGCTCGGGGGCAAATCACCGGCCATTGTTTTCGCAGACGCCGATCTTGAAGCTGCTGCTCGGTACACTCATTACTCTATTAACCATAATAGTGGACAGCATTGCCAAGCCAACAGCAGAGTCCTCGTTGAAAAGATTATTGCGGATCGGTTTATTTCGCGGCTCAAGTCACTAATGGCAGCAGTGAGGTTAGGAGATCCAGCTGACCCGTCTGTATTCCAAGGCCCACAAGTTGATGAGAAACAAGCTTCTCACATTCAGCGTCTAATCGATGAGGGCAAGAAGGATGGCGTGCTTGTTTGTGGTGGAGAGAGACATTCTTCTGGGGGTGCCTTTATCCAGCCCACGATTTTGACGAATGTTCCTCGATCTTCACTAGCATATCGTGAGGAGATTTTCGGCCCAGTCATTATCGTCAACACGTTCAACAATGAGGAAGAAGCGCTGGAAGAGGCCAACTGTACTGAATTTGGGCTTTTCTGTCAGTCATTCTCCACAAACCCCAAGATATTTTATATGTGACTAACTGTCCGCGCGTTCCTCTAGCCTCGGTGTTTACAACAAATTTCGAACGAGCCATTCGGTTTGCAAAGAAACTTGAGGCAGGAGCAGTGGGCATAAATTGCTCTGTTCCTGTCCGTGCTGTGGACATGCCGGTAGGAGGCTGGAAACAATCTGGTGTTGGAAGAGAATTGTCACTCCACGGCCTGAACATGTATACGGAGTTGAAGACGGTCTTCATGAAGTATGGCAATGATAGTACCACATTGGCATTGAAGGATCAGTGGCATACGTCCACCGAATTGAACGGTAGCCATGTCTAGACCAACCAATTATAGAGTGTGGAGAGATAGATACCTACTCTGTATACGATGGTTGGAAAATACCTGACCTGACCGCCAAATGGGAGCGACGTTAGAACCGGGAAAACCGGGAACAAAGTTCCGATCCAAAACCCCCCGGGGATGATGTGCGGAGGCGCGCCAGCGCTAAACTCTTTCGATGTTAGAGTGGTTCTACGACTCTCGGAGCTAGAAGTCTACCTAGGGAATGAATGACCTTTAACTCGCTAATTCTTAAGCTAAAGTCGTAAGCAGCCTCGGCAGTTACTCCAGGACCTCTTAGGGGGGCGAGGGGCTCCATGGCCCCCCCACGCCCCCCCCCCAATGCTGACGAGTTAGAGCCGAAGCTTCCCCATTGCCTTTGTGTTGTCTCGCTATTTGCACTTGCACCACGTAGTTCCTTCTAGCGCACAAATATTGCGTACTCATATATGATGCTCTTGGAGAGCTAATACCGTTGCAAACATATCACACGTCTTGGTGGGAAAATACAAATCATGACGGAGCAGGTCGACCCTGCGTATTCTCATGCCAATCCCGAAGAACGACGTTCGAAGCGAAAACGAATTTCTCTAGCGTGCAAATCGTGTAGAGTCCGAAAGACCAAGTGTGACGGGGTCCAGCCAGTATGTGGAGCTTGCATTGATATGAACTTGACTTGTGGGTATGTTCGGCGGAAAGACTTGAAGTCTCAAAATGCAGAGTAAGATCATGGGAACCAGTGTTGGCGATTCATACTGACCGTACGCAGAGATAATCTGCCACTTGAAAACAGGCTCAAAGCCATAGAAGAAACCCTCCAAATGCTGGTCACTCAGAATGAAGATGGCCCGAAGACAACTCGCGGTCAAGGGGATACCATTTCCTCACCGTCGGGAAGTGCACCGTTGGCTAGCCTGACAGCATCAACACCTTGGACAAATGAGACCATCGGGGCCTCATGCGAAACGGAGATGACCCTGACACCACACCCGGAAACACTGAGCAGCGACACGGTGGACGGTATGGTCATTATCACATTCGCGGACGAAGCGGCGAACGCTCATTTTGGTTCATCCTTCCAATCATTTACTCTTTTGATGCAATCAGTATCCTGACCTAGTGAGCAGGGTCTTCCTCCAACTCGGCTTTGTTTGCGCAAATCAGAGGTGCACTCGCTGAGATCTGGCAGAGCAATCACCTTGATAGGACCAATCTGGGTCCTCAAGTGAATGATTCGACTTTGATCTCCCGGCCGGCCTCGCCAACTCCCAGATCCCAACTCATCCGCAACCCCGACAAGCGAATTATGGATCATCTCTTACTACCGTCCAAGGGCTATATCTTAGCATCGCTGAACTCGTTCTTCTCAAGTGGTATAGGGGTGTTGTTTCCCTATTTGTACAAAAAGCCGTTGGTAGATGAGTTGGCAGTGATTGGGATTGGCGGACTTCGTGGCGTCCGACGATCCTGGCTCTGTCTCCTGAACACAATCATGGCTTTCTCCGCAGAAAGTGTTGCTCCCACTTGGAAGACAAAGCCTACTTCTGACACTGTGACCTTTCTGAATCGGGCTCTTTACCTACTCCCAGAGATTGCGCTACAGCCAGCAGATCTCGAGTCTTGTGAGTGTAGCCATATTTGCAAACAGACATGGCCACTAACCACAAACTATGCTCGTCTTGCAGTCCAGGCACTTCTTCTGCTTCTTCAATTTCTACAGGGAACACAGTATTCTTCCAAAACATGGGCCGTGAAGGGTCTTGTGGTGCATGCAGCATACCAGATCGGTCTCCATTCTTCCTCAGAGAACGCGAAATACACGCCCCTGGAGCGAGAAATACGGACGAGATGTTGGCACATGTGTACTATCCTGGACAAGTGAGTATCTGGCATTCAACGCTGGTCTATCTGATAACCAAACGTCATTACAGAACTTGCAGCATGACCTTCGGAAGGCCACAAGCTATACAGGTTCGGCCCCCAGCCATCGATTTGCCATGCGAAGTCGAGTTAGCCACCTTAGACGACGATCCGTCCGCTAGAAATTTCGAAACCGGGCAAACAGGTTCAGAAGCAGTGATCGTTTTCACACAGTCCATGTATAGTCGACCACTACCAAACCTGGTTTTGAGACTGACCAGGCTTTAGAAAACTGTATGGGATCGTCGCCATGATCTTAGACGAAGTATACAAAAACAATATGAACGGCAACGATACGATTTCGAGCTTAGATGTCTATCACAGCATCATGTTGGTGGAGTCGAAGCTGGCAGCCTGGAGAGCGTCAGTGCCGCCTCAGCTTCAAAGCATGATTCCATTCCCGGTGTCGTCCGGTATGGATACGAGCGTGGGCTTCGGCCAGGAGCAGGGTCTAGGAATGGTCCTTACTTTACGTTATCTTCACACCCGGATGTTACTTCATCGGCAGATGATCAGCTGTTTCCTGCGGCACGAGCGCACGGTAAAGACTGGCCACAGCGAATTGCCCTTCTTAATGGAGTTTGGCAAGTCCAGTCTTGAAGTGTGCCTTCGCTCGGCTGTACACATCATCGATGGCCTGAGATCTCAGTTCACAAATGCTGGTCAATTGCGCTCCTTGACCACATCGTGGTTCCAAATCTACTATGGTAGCCCCACCGTGAGACACAATGAGCGAGAAGCGTTTGACTAATATGTAACCAGCATTTTCGTCAGCTTTGATCATATTCGCAACTCTAGTACTGAGTGTGAACCATGGGTTACAAATCCTTCACTTCCAAGCTGAGGACTACATTAGACGCATTGAAGAAGCATCAGAGACAATCCGAAAACTCGGAAATAGTTCCAATATGGCAAGTCGTTGCCAAAAATACTTAGCAAAGCTTTATGCAATTGCATCGGCGATCAGTAAGTCTTGACTGCAGCATTTACACTGTTTCAGGCCGCTAAAATTCTTGAACAACAGGGGATGGTGGAACAAGACCGACAGAGCCTGCAACGCCTCCCGGAATGGTCCTTTTTGAGGCCTTTGACCCAAACAGTCTAATGGCGTGGACAGGCGATATTCCATTCAATTGGAATGAGTCTGATCTGTTCGCCGTGCCCTGACGATAAATCTACACTTTGAGCTTTATGAACATGGGGCTCAAGCCTTATCGGAGAAGTACCCCTTCCTGGCATGCCTTGTCGACTCATAGGATGATGAAAGACAACCAGCGACGTTATCCAATCCGAAACTCGCTTTGGAAAATATCGCACATGTGTATCCCTAACCGGTGTACGCCAAATTTTGTTTCTAATGCTGCATCAAAGCAAAGTTTCAGGATTTCCCGAATGCGGAACATAGTGATAAACCCTAGAAGCTCAACTATCCGGCTTACCATGATAGTCCGACCTCGCTGCGACCAAAGTCTACAACCAGTCTCCCAAAAACTTGGCCGGCCTTGACTTGGTCCAAAGCGTCGTTGATTGACTCTATCCCGATGATTGCCAGCTCAGGAACAACCTTCCCAGAAGCACAAGTTTCGAGCGCGAGACGCATGTCATTCGAGGTTCCTGTCTCGCTTGACATAATGACGAGATCTTTCTTAAGGATCGGCCGCAAGGGAAAACTGTGGAGCAAGTAAGCCCTCGATGTTCAGTCGCCACGACTCAACTGGACGGATACATGGTATACTTACCAAGCATTTCCAATTCCAATGGCCATGATCTTTGCTCCAAACCTTGCATATTGTCCGGCGGCGCTAGACGAAGCGTTAATCAGCAAACGATATCTAGTGAAGACTCAATAGCACTTACTCATAGCTGGATTGATGTGGGTTCAAAACAAGAACGTATTGTGGTCCGCCACCTGTCTTGGCCTGTACATCTTCGACTAAATTTGGTGTTGTGAAGTCGACAAAGGAATCAGCGCCCATGCGGTAACAAAACTCCGCCTTCTGAGGCGATCCTCCATCAATCGCCAGTACTTTCAATCCCATTGTTTTAGCGTACTGGATCGCTAGATGTCCTAGTCCACCGGCCGCACCCACAATTGTACACCACTTCCCCGGTTGCGGTTCCATGCGCTTGAGTGCCGTATACGAAGTCACACCTGCACAGAGGATTGGACAGACGCTGGGCAGAGGTATGCCGGAGGGGATGCGAATAAGTTGTGAGACGGGGAAAGCCACGTAGCCTAGTGAGCATTCGGTCAATAGAGCTGAAGAGTAGTAGAGGTAAAGGCGCAGCATCGACTCACGTTGAAAGGTTCCATCGCGATGGGCGCCTGTCACCTTCTGGTTATAGCAATGGTTCTCGTAACCTTCTTGACACGGATCGCATGTCTTGCAAACGAAACTTCTCCAGGCGATTCCCACCACATCGCCAATCCTGAATAAGCTACTGTCAGTCTCGTGGCCCAAGGCCACAATTGTGCCTACACCTTCGTGACCGCCAATTAATGGTCTAACAGGCTGCGCTGGTGCTGGACCTCCGCCGTCTCTCGTATAAATGTCCCCATGGCACACTCCCGTGTATGACAATCGAACCAGCGCCTCGGATGGCGATGGAACCGGAGTGGGAACCATCTTGACGCAGTACGGATCTCCATACTTTCCCAACAGGACCGCGGCCGGTGCAAATGGGGGAATGGTTTGCTCGGACGCTAGGTCCTCGAATTCGGCGATGGAGCCCATGATACGCCAACAAGCCAACTTGCTCGAGGCAAATGGTTATGCTATAAGAACCTTCTCTTCTGAGCACATGCACAAGCCATTCTGATATTAGTCCATGCGCGGCATCTTCTCCGTCGATTTTACGCTGCAGTTGCACCTGAGTGGCAATTGATGCGGAGCGTTGACGGGTTCAAGCCGAGATTGGCACTTCCCGGGAGAGATGTTGGCATCCGGAAAGCAATTCCGATATAGCCGGGACAGACATCCTCACGCCTCCCAGTCGTGACCTGATGAGTTCTGATGGCTAACGGGACTCGCGCGTAGCAATTACGCTACTGATGTGGGTTCTTTAGTTGATCATGGACCAGATATAACTCGCACACTGTTGAACCAAGCCCCGAATTCGCCATTGAGAGAGATCTGTCCACAACATGGCGGTTCTGGAACACTTGGGCGCTCGTCCTTCGTTGGTGTGTGTGATTGCTTTGGTGTTGCTTTATCTTCTTTCCATACTCCTCCAGCTTGTCCTAAGTCCTTTACGCCGGATACCTGGACCGTTCTGGGTCAAGATTTCACATCTCCCACTCTTGTACCAATCATTTCTCGGAAATCGAGCGCAGTGGATCCTAAATCTACACAAGCAGTATGGTCCGGTGATTCGAATATCTCCAACAAAGGTTTGCGTCGCCGACGACAGCGGGATCAAGGCGATATACAGCAACAAGGCGGTCAAGTCCTCCGCGTACAATGGGTTTCGCTATCACGACGTCAAAATGTGCATTGGCCTCCTCGACGTCAAATCAGCCCACCTGCGGCGTAAAGGTCTTCTGCCGGCATTTTCCCACCAGAACCTAATGGAGATGGAACCCGTGATTCGGTTTCATTTAGAGCGTTTCCTGACATGGCTGGAGACCTTCGATCGCTCCGGGGAGTACATCGATTGCTTTAAATGGTTTCGGTATCTCACCTTCGACGTCATTACCGACATTGCTTTCGGCCAACAAATTGGCATGTTGGTCAAGGAAGATGACAACTTCATCCGACACGTAGAATATCGTAACAAAAGGAACGGCTTGGTGAGTGACACGCAGAGCAACCTGCGAGGAAGTCATCCGCTTATGCTTCACAGAATGGTCCTTTCCCATTTCTTCTTCCACTGCTCAAGGTGATCAGCCCAGAGACAGCCAGGAACTGGACCAATGCAGACGACGAAATAGCCAAGGTGCGGATGAACGTCTTTTTACTTTATTCAAACACTAACATGCGTATCAGTATGCCCTGAGGGCCAGAGATGCCTGGACGAAAGGCGGAAATGAGCACCGTGTTGATATCCTGGCCCGACTGGAAGAAATTCGGGTGACAAAGCCGAAGGAGGCACTCTCACCCGAGGAAATCATCGCTGAGATGATGGAGATACTGTAAGTACCGCCTTTGCACCTGTCCCAAATCAAGTCCATACAAGTTCTGATGTTGAATAAGTAACGCTGGCTCCGACACCACGGCGAATACGGCCATGTTCGCGTCATACGAACTTGCATCTCAACCTGGACTTCAAGAGAAGCTCTACCAGGAGCTGGTGCAGGCATTTCCAGACCCGACAGAGCCGTTGACGTTCTCGAAGCTCTCCGAGCTACCCTACCTAGACGGTGTCTGCCGCGAGGCTTTACGAATTCATGCCCCTATCCCTTCATACCTGGAGCGAATCTCTCCAGAAGGCGGTCTGAATCTTGCAGGAACGCATATTCCCGAAGGGACAATAGTTGGCATGCAGGCCTATACCCAGCACCGAAACCCGGACGTATATCCGGACCCATACAGGTTTCTCCCCGAGCGGTGGGCTGATCCTACCCCGGCAATGAAGCTGAACTTCCTGCCCTTTTCCGCAGGACCCCGAGCATGCATTGGATTGAAGTAAGTTTGATTCACCTCCAGCTCCACCTTCACCTCCCCGGTTGGTTGTCAATGCAAAGATGAGATGCTAAATTTGGGGTGCAGTTTGGGCAATATGCAGCTCCGGATTCATTTAGGCCACATCTTCAGAAGGTACGAAGTGTCCTGCGCCGCCAACACCACTCCTGAGTCAATGTCACATGTTGAGTTCTTCACTATTCGACCAAAGTCGGGAGAATGCAACTTGTACTTCAAAAAAAGGATGTAAGCTTTACCGTGGCGGATAATTGCAACGTGAGAAGTAGTCTTCTAGCATAGCCATCAAGAATAAGCCTGGGCAGATCCCCATCTGACGACGAGAATCTAGAGAGGCGCAAAGTCAATGGTGTCTGTCGTACAAAGATTTGTTTTCTCCCTCTTTTTCCCATAGGACACGTGAGTTACGCGAGTGTCGAGGTGAGAGGTGGTTGAAGGTGAACGGATTATACACAACTAGCATTTGCACATGCTTGCAGCATCAATCCTAACCCTAACCCTACTCGCCTCGCCTCGCCTCCTCTCAACTAGGTATTGAGCTCATCTTACGATGATATGATTGATATATGTGGAGCATTTGTCAGCCTTAGGGACATTCATCAATTCCGCATATTTTTCGAAGAGCTCAACGCATGGGCCGAGGGGGCCCCTCCCGTGCATCGAGCGCTATATTCAACAAGGTCTTGGTGCCCAGACTGCCATGCCGCCAGCGCTATCAAGACTGTCACCGTGGTGCTTGAATGCCATAGGATTTCAACAGCTTCTCCTTTCCTCGGTCCTCTTTGCTTTGACACCAAGCCCCGCCCAAGCCTTCGCGGTTCGGTTGAAAGACCCAGCCCGGCCAAACGCGATACAAATGAATGAGATCATCCCAGGAAAGTGACATTTCAACTCTCAATATCATTTCTCTCATATGGCTCTCTCAAGAAAGCAATCATGTTACACCGTCTCCTTTCTATAATTGGCACTGGATCTGCTTTACTTCTGGCAGTATATGCCCAGTCATCACCAAGCGTATGCTCAAACTTCACCATCATCATCAACTCTCAAGATACATTAGAGGCCGCTCAAGCTTGTACCACGGTCTCAGGTGATATCGTGATTCAATATGGGCCAACTCTGCCTCCCGAGATCGAATTCCCTATACTTGAGCAAGTAGATGGATCCTTGCTCTCCCTCGATGTCGGCGAGAATATTCTTGCCTGGCGACTTTC
Organism: Exophiala mesophila; assembly: GCF_000836275.1. NCBI lineage: Eukaryota > Fungi > Ascomycota > Eurotiomycetes > Chaetothyriales > Herpotrichiellaceae > Exophiala > Exophiala mesophila. The sequence continues at coordinate 3,345,191 of NW_015622508.1, forward strand.
GGCTCCAAAGCTCGAGAGGGTTGTGAACGACTTTTATTTATCCCGCTGGGTCAATCTAACAACCATTGACATGCCTCGATTCGATCACGCTGAAAGGGTCCGGTTAAATCACCTTCCGAATCTCACGACGGCTCACTTCCTGTCCACTGTCTCCAGGCTTGATTGGAACTACGAGATACGTAACACATCCCTCGCCAACATTACCAACGACAGATTGCTGTATTCCACTTTTGTCGAGATCTCTGATAATCCCAATTTGGAGACCTTCGAGATGTTGGCCCTTCGAAATGCATCTTTCAACGTCGCCTTGAGGAGGAATCGGCCAGGAGTGGCTGTCCGCTTGAACGACCTCACAGAAGTGTGGCACTTGGAACTGCAAGAAATATCTTCCCTTTCGGTGCCGGCCTTGAAAAATGTCATTGGATATTTTACTGTCAACGCAAGCAGCTTGAGTACTTTGAGTGCGCCGACCTTGGAGACTGTCGGTACCTGGTATGACCCACAGATTACCATCACCAACAATCGTGGGTTGATCATCACCAACAATCAATTGCTCGATTCTATGAGCTTCCCACAGTTGAAGGACGTCAGGTTAGACCTGTCAATTCGGAACAATACCTCCCTTGAGGTTCTTGATTTTCCAGAGTTAGAGCGTGTGGCCGGAAATGTTGCCTTGGAAGGACCATTTTCCCACATCACTTTCCCGGAACTAAACAGAGTAGGCGGGGAGTTGACGATTGGCGTAGAGACGTCGCCAACAATATGTGGCCCGTTCGTTGACTTGAAAAATAACGGCAGCATCCGAGGGGATCTTTCATGTCCAGATTTCTCGGAGCCCTCGCAACTCGATCTAGACGCGGACGGTATGCAGGAGTACATTGACGACTACCTTGAATGGGCTGCCAAAGGCCAAACTAATACTGGACCAAGTACAGCTATACCTGCTGCTTTCACCGAAATCATGGTGATTGTTATTTGCTGTGGACTTTTGCTTCGAGTTTGGTAGCTTAAATGGTCATAATTTTTGGTCCTCAGAACTTGACATAATCCCTTCCGAATCCGAAGTGTTGCCCTAGACATTGGAAGAATTTCTTGACGCCATGCCAAATCATGTACGATTTCGATCTTGCACGGCAACATTGATTTTCCATCTATGGTCCCAAAAGGAAAAAGAGTAATCTACACGTCCTATGCCACCAGGACAAGACATCGACCCATCGACCCATCGAATATACGGGACATTACGCCTTTGTTCCTATCCTGGTATCCACTGAGAGGAGCAGATGGATAATGACAAACGCTGCCGCCAATCCAGCAAATATCGTTGCTGGTTTCCGTAACGATGCGACAAACGGATATTCGTATGTGACCAGCACAGTAACATCCCGGGATTCATCCACAACGTTGCTAGCCGAAAGTTTCAACTCAGTTCGTCCCAGCGAGTCCATGAACGTCTTGTGAAGGCCCTGCTCCGCGCGAAGCAGTGGCACCCCGTGGCCACCGTGTGTTTGCCATTGAACATTAGATGCCCCCTCGGGGAGGATCACGCGAAAAGTGAGCTTTTGATACTGGATCCCTTCCTGCGGCTTTGGGCCTTCAATCAGAGGCACCGACAAGATATAAGTATCGGCGGGAGTTTTGAGCTTGCGAAGTACAGACGAGAGCGCATTGTTCCAGCCAATTCGGAAACTGTATTTCCATCCCCCAAAGATGGGATAACGAGGCTTGAGTTCAAGACTGGCTTCTCGAACCTTGTTCGGTCGGTATCGCGACGTCGACACATTGCCAATGTCATCAGTGAAATATGGATCGACGCTACCCGCCTTCAACGGCACCTTGAGTTCCCGCACCGCAGAGGTGCTTGCTTGTCCGGCGTTGATGTAAAAGTTTTGGTGGCTCCAGGCAACTCGCGAGAAATGGTTGGCCAGTGATGCACCGTCGTTCCGGAGCCAATATCGTTCCTCCGTCGCCAGATTTCCGCCCCAGTGTGAAACTTCGACATCTCTTTCAAGTTGGCTGGCCACCAAAACGGGTCTGTTAAATTCATATCGGACGCTGACCGGATAGGTCGCCCCTGGCGCAACTTTGGTCGTGTCGTATGTTCCATAGGTAAATGAAGAACCCTGCTTTTCTGGATCCGCTGCCGAGGTCAAGCCCGTGGTCTTGGTGTACTCGGGCACGTCGGCATTCGGGAACTTGAGCTTGGTCTTTTGCTTGATCGTCTTGTAGACACTCGGGAGATATGCGGAGAAGTTGTAGGTCAGATACTGCTTCTCATCTTGCTTGATAGCCGCTGGCAGAGGAGTGAGGACGCCTAAAACGTGGTAGGATATGCTCAGAGTAATGCTGGCTTTGGGAGCGAGGGGCTCAGGGAGCTGAACGACATAGTATTGGGTTGGGCTATATGCGTCAGCACCTCACAATAGCACGAAGACCAATAAATGATTACCTTGAGAGACTTCCGCCCAATGTCGAAAGACCTGAAAGTGAGGCAATATACGTCTCAAGAGGTCCGCCATCAGGATGCTTCTTGTCACGGGCATCAAAGCCACCAATCTTGCCCATCACATCATACTCGAATGGAATGTAATATTCCGATTGTGCAAGCTTATCGATGTTGGTCACGAGAACATTGACCGTCTCTCTGACATATCCCTTTTCCAAGTTGATGGTCCGAACAACATTTGTGTTTTCAAATACCGAAGGAGGGGTGAAATCACTCTGGAGGATTTTCTGTTGCGTTTCCTGATCTGTCGTGAGGTTGGAGTCTGCTGTTGTGATGCTGGCGAGCAGGCCGAGGACGGTGCTGACCACGGCCGAGTACCTCATCCTTGAGCAAAAAGGTTGGGTGGATGTGGTGGCATGTGCAGTCCTGTAAGAAGTGTCTCCAACACGCTGCTTCGAGGGTATTATGAGGCCAGCGTGGAGTCGTCCATGACCTGCGGAGATGGATATTGCATCTCTGCGGCTGGATGTTCTACCGTAGAGATATGTACGGTGAAGTCTATGGGGTCTCGGTGCACCTTCCCTCAGCCACCAAAAGCGCAATCCCTAATGCAGTGACGACCGACGGTAATTCGCACGACGTTGATTGGCTCAAGCTGCTACAGGAAGCTCCCTGGGTAATTCCACATGATTAATGTAGACGGCACATCTACACCATCAATTCCATGTTTTGAGCAGTCACTCCAGGACCACGGACAGGAGGCAAGTTTCTTCAACGCCCATCTTCCACCATGGCCTCCAAGCTTGTGCCTCAGTTGATGCGCACAGCGACACGCGCTGCGTCCAAGACCCCCAGAAGCCGCCCATCTTTCCATCCTCGACAATTCTCTTCAACACCCACAACCTACAGCGAAACCCTCTCGGTGGTATGTTGCAAAGACCCTTCAATATCAATTACAGCACCTTGCTAGTGTATCCGCTAACTCTGGTATTCATCTCAGCATCGCAACACTCCCAACAACAATCCCAGTATCCCTTTCAAATTCAATGAAACGAACCTCCGCATCATCGATGAAATCCTCAAACGATACCCACCACAATATAAGAAAGCCGCAGTGATGCCACTACTGGACCTCGGCCAACGTCAACATGGCTTTACCTCTATTAGTGTCATGAACGAAGTTGCACGCATGCTCGAGATGCCACCCATGCGAGTGTACGAAGTGGCCACCTTCTATACCATGTACAATCGAACACCTGTGGGCAAGTACTTTGTGCAGGTCTGCACCACGACCCCGTGCATGCTGGGTGGGTGTGGAAGCGACAAGATCATCAAGGCGTGCGAGGATTTCCTCGGCATCCACTCTGGCCATACCACCGAGGATAATCTATTTTCCCTACTCGAGGTTGAATGTCTCGGTGCATGCGTCAATGCACCTATGGTGCAAATCAATGATGATTATTATGAGGACTTGACTCCTGAGACCACAGTCAAGTTGCTGCAGGCTCTCAAAGACAGCGCCACCGTTGCCGGTTATGACGTGAGCAAGGTTCCCCGGGCCGGACCACAAACATATGAAGGCCATCAGAGGGCGACGTGTGAGCCTAGGACTGGACTTACCAGCCTTGTGGGTGAACCCTACCATATCAAAGATGTTTTCAGGGCGGATGGAGAATTGTGAACCCGCAGCGCTGGACCAGAAACGGGGAAATGGAGTTGCATCGGGAGCGAAACTGTATATATTATTACACAGGCCGAGCGAGCGGCCCAACCATGGATTGGCGCTCTCACGATGAAAGACAAAGAGATCAAGTTTGAATCAAGACTTGTTATGGGATAATGCCTAGATTGGAATTGTCTCATAGCCCGTATACACTAGCCGCAGCCCATGCGAAGAGTTTTGCCGGTTGCCCTTGTTGTCCATGATTTGCATTTTCCATGCCTCCTCCACGGAGAGACGTTTTCCATACTTTGTTCTGCCATCATCGAAGCAGCCCACTGCGAAAACCGCAAATTGATTGTGGCTTCGCTACACCAACTCGACGCGCGGGTTGTCAAATGAACTTTGGGCAGCTAAATTTACCCTGAGGCATCGTTCGCGCATCCGCATCTGACCCATGATCAAACCATGATTTGATCGCGGGTAATGCATCATGACTGCTTGACAATGCTGCCAGAAAATGACGCAGATGAGCTAGAAGCCCAAGTCGTCGGAGAAAGAGTAGACTCAGGAGGGATGGCAACGCTCCCATTGATGGTCCACTCACAATTCGTCGCTTTCCCCTTGACATATGACAAGGCCTCTGGGTTGACATGACATAATGTGAGGAAGCCAGTATTAGTATTATTTCCCAGTCCCGTGTGAAATCCTAAATCATCCTCTGACAAGTCATCATCGGGAAGCCATGTTTGCAGCCCCGTTTGATCGTGCAACTGCAGGGGTGTTTCGTTGTATACCGGTTCATTAAGGCTTGGAGGCTGCTCTTTTGCTTTGATCATGTCAAGTGAAGGAGGCGATGGAGGCAAGATGGGGTTTCCCGCCACTGAGGATACCTCAGAAAAGATTGTAGTGTTGAGTCCCCAAAAGAATTCTACACCATTCTCGAACCTATTGTAGACCATGGTCCAGGAGAGGTCACCTTCCCACTCTTCTGCGTTGACAACAGCGCCCACGTCGTTCTCGTAGGGTTTGATTGCAACTCTTTCGAGGGGACAATCACGAGAGCCCTGTTTCACAACAAACTTTTCGACTTTCGTTTTGAGTCTCTCGGGGCTCACCCTGTCTTTGATGACAAACCAGTGCTGACGTCCACCATTACTGAACCATCCATCAAAGGTGGCTGATGATAGTTGGAGCATTCTCCGCATTGATTTGATGATCTCGACCCAGCAGCCATGTCGTTCGTGGACTACAAGCAAGGCCATATCCGACAAATGCACATGACGCAGAGTGGAAGAATGGATGCTAAGAAAATGAATCAGATCTTCTTCCTGGCTGATGCAGCCGTCGAGAGCTAGGTATTCCAGGTTGGGAAGTGTTGGTTTGAAGGCCCGGGACCCCGCGCGTGTCTTGAAAATGTCGCCAAGTTGTGAAGGCATGTCATCCTGTGCCAAGTATGCATTTGTGGAAGGATCATTTCCCAGACTGAGGGAGAGTGATTTGAGTCGGGTAGCGGCGCTCAGCATGAATTGAATTGCCGAGAGGGAACGGTCAGAGCCTCTGGGACAGAAGGATAGTTCCAAAATGGAGAGATTGGCCACGACGTCTTCATAGATGCTGAGCAGATAACTCGTAGAGGCCTTTTCACCACGGTGCATGGCAAAAGTCTGATTGAGATCAGCTGTGGTACTTCTGACGATCTTTAAAGGGCAACCCGTGGTGAAGACTGCCATCAGCATTGACCTTGTGTATGATCTACCGGCCAATATGCCCATGTTGTCAAAGTTGACGTTGCAGGGGTTAATATTAACCATTGTGCACATCTTGTCGTAGAAATGTGGAATTGATACTGGGTCAATAATCGCGCCAAAGCGATCACATTCTCGAATGATAATTTCGTTGAGGTGGGGGAACATGCGAATTACCTTTGAGAGCCAGGCGATCTCTATGCTGGTGTCTTCGTTGGTGGTAAAGCAGCTGTTAGTGGCTCTGTCGAAGACTGATTCAACAAGAGCAGCATCATCTTTGGGCTGCTCTATACTCGAGTCAGCCCTGTAGTTTCTGATGACTTCAAAAAATGTGGGAAAGCGAGCATCATAGCTAAGTGTGATGACATGTTGAAGGAATGTGGATGATTTGACAGTGTCGATGAAGGCTTTGATGCACCAGGAATTGGGGACAAGCACGACATGGCGCCACAGCAGGGGTTCGGCTATCTGAGCCATGGTCTTGGATGCCAGGCGCATTGATTTGAGGGTTTTTCCGGGACATGATTGAGCAATCCAGTAGATGATCTCAAGTGGGAGTTGGCGAGGTGGCATCGTCGACGCGGGGGAATCAAGAGGAGAGGGCATATCGAAGAGGCGAGATGAATGAAAGTTGACAGGAAAACGCAAAGAGAACACTAGAGAACACTCTCGAATGATAGAGCGATCCAGCAGAAGATTACTCTATCTGAGCCAGATGCGGCCGGTTTGGCCGATTTCGATGGGTGGGAAGTTCAGCCTTACATGGCTATCCTTGACAGGAGCGTGTCTGCCTAGAGTTGACTTGAATGGCTCAGAGGGTGGGGGAAAGGTGATCGCATAAGGGATTTTGGGATTTTGGCAAGTCGAGTTGTGATCTAGAGAAGAAGAGGGGGACTTGTGGTGCTTGGAGTGTTGATTTGGAAACTTGGTGGACCTCAGGATATCGATGAGGTCGGGGTCTGGCTAATTCGAAATCGACGGTCAGGTAGGTAGTCATCATAGTTGCCCACAGAGACTGGATGTCACGTGAGATTTTCTTTGTCCCACCAGGCAACGACTTGCAACACTTACTCGACGAAAAGGCCATGAGGATGGTCATGGGTGGTGAACTACGACTCCCAGCTCGTTCTCCGTGATCTTTACGGACTACGCCCTGTGTACCGTGAGTTTGACAACCAAGCTCAAACAAGTGTGGTAGGAAAGGGGCGAGGATTCAGAGGATTCATGATGGGATGATGTCAGTGGTAGTCATAACTCATAGCTCACTCGATCTGGAATACACACGATTTCTTTGCGCTGATCTCGCCGGGTATTTTGATAGTGGCATCAGTTGTAACAATTCAGTAGACAAAAGATGCAAACGCAAAAGACGTTGGTTTCCAGCCTCTGAAGTGGCACGTGAAGCGGCACGTGAAGCAGTCTAGAACTCCTGTGCTCCACCCTATCTCCACCCCTCAATGTCTAACCCTTTTTGGACTAGATCTATGGAGCAGGCCTGGACGGCAGCTGCACGTTCTTCAACGTCGTCTTTGATTGGAGAGACAAGACGAGGAAGCCATCAAAGTATAACTCCCGTATGCGTCGTTTGGAGTTGCTTTGATCAAGTACCAGCATGGAAGATAACCACAGCGACCAACGAGCTCCAGGTTCCTTGTGTTCAGGAACAGCTCAAAGATTTTCATCCTTTTCACTCTTGTAAAATTAATAAACTCATTCTACTGTCCAAACCTTGCAGTCACTCTTGCTTCATTGCATTCTCCTACTTCAATCCGCATCTCCTGCGCCTCTCTGAGCTCTCTCTACCCTCATCCTGGACCGGCATTGACGATATCTTCATGTGCTGAGTCAACCCCCGGTCTTTGACAGCATGAAGTATGTGAACCCCATCCTGACCGTCCGCTGCGAGTTTCCCGGGACATCCAAGCTAACTCTTTTATCACCTGCAGGTTCGGCCAACAGCTGCGCCAGTCCCTCATTAAAGACTACTACTGGCACTATATCTCCTACGACGAGCTAAAAGATGCCTTGAAAAAACCACACATCTCTGGCAAGAGCGGCGACCGGGAGCCTTGGAATGACGACGACGAAGCCTCCTTCATTCGACAACTCGAGGCCGAACTCGACAAGGTCTTCACCTTCCAAAAGCTCAAGAGCCAGGAGATAGTGTCTCGCATCAAGGCCGCCGAAGCCGAGGTCAAACAAGTGGTTGAAAGGCAAGAACAGCTCAATAGTTCAGACCCCGAGAGCGATGAAGACCTCGAAGGCGACTTTGAGCTTCTCGAAGCCGACCTTAGCGATATCATCGCCGACGTTCACGACCTGGCAAAATACACCCAACTGAATTACACCGGCTTCCAAAAGATCATCAAGAAGCATGACAAACAGACCAACATGTACCTTCGCCCCTCCTTTGCAACCAGACTCAAAGCAAAACCTTTCTTTCAAGATAACTACGATGCCTTCATTGTCACTCTCTCCAAACTCTACGACCTCGTCCGTACAAGAGGCAATCCCGTCAAAGGTGACAGTGCCGCCGGTGGTGGTCAGCAGAATTTTGTCCGTCAGACCACAAAGTATTGGGTTCATGCCGACAACATCACCGAATTGAAACTCATCGTCCTCAAGCACTTGCCTGTCTTGGTATTCAATCCCAACAAAGAATTTGAGGAGAGGGACTCTGCCATCTCCTCAATCTACTACGACAACACCGACACCTGGGAGCTGTACGAAGGCCGTCTGAAGAAGACTGAAGGCGCCGAAGCCATCCGTCTGCGTTGGTATGGCGGCATGGAGAACGAAACCATTTTTGTCGAGAGGAAAACACATCGTGAGGACTGGACTGGCGAAAAGTCTGTCAAAGCCAGATTTACTCTCAAGGAGAAAAATGTCAATGCCTTCATGCGAGGCGAATTCACGGTCGAGGATGCCTTTGCTAAAATGCGCAAGGAGGGCAAAAAGAGTCTAAAAGAGATTCAAGACCTAGAGCAGTTGGCTCGCGAGATTCAATATCGAGTCATCACTCGAAAACTCGTGCCTGTGACAAGATCATTCTATCACAGAACTGCTTTTCAACTTCCCGGTGACGCTCGCGTGCGTATCTCATTGGATACTGAGTTGACCATGACCCGAGAGGACAATCTAGATGGGAGGCAAAGGTCTGGCAATAACTGGAGACGCATGGACATTGGTATTGACTGGCCTTTCTCCCAATTACCTCCAGAAGATGTCGAACGTTTTCCTTACGCAGTCCTCGAAGTCAAGCTACAAACACAGGCGGGGCAAGAACCTCCCCAATGGGTCCGAGATCTGACGTCCAGCCACCTGGTCGAAGCCGTTCCCAAGTTCTCCAAATTCATCCACGGTACCGCCACCATGTTCCCCAACAGAATCAATCTACTGCCATTCTGGATGCCGCAGATGGACGTCGATATCCGAAAACCCATCACCCACCAATTTGGCATCGAGAGACCTGCCAACACCGCCAGCTACTCCACCAGTGATGTGGACGACTCCGACGACGAAGATTTCGAGGACGGAGAAGTCACCGGCGCCACCACGCCGTACGCCAATGGCTCCAATGAAGGCGACGATGAAGCAACCAGACGTCTCAAGGCTGCCAGAAGGGCCTTGGACGAGCATAGCAGAGCCCAGGAAGAGGACGAAGCACGAGGTCTCCAACCTGCACCAGGAAACTCACTGGATGAAGAAGAACGCGTGTCAGCATTGCCAGTAGGTCCTCAAGAGTACCTCTATGACTCGGAAGAGGAGGAGGACGGAGACCGTGCTGAGAGCCGGCTTGAAGAAGCTCGCCGATCGGGATCTTGGAAATTCTATCCTCTTGTTCTGCAACACCACGTCCGACTGGCCGGCAATACAATGTTCAGTGCGTTGAGCAAACTTCCAACCACCACGCCTCTCCCTCAGAATGGAGGGATTGGTGGCGTCAATCCTCTGAACGGTCAAGTCTCGACAGTCAAACGATTCAAGGCGCCAAAGGGGAAACGGATCCATGTGCCGGTGCGAGTCGAGCCAAAGGTCTACTTCGCGGCAGAGCGGACTTTTCTCTCGTGGCTCGAGTTTAGCATCATTATTGGATCGATTGCGGCCACACTGCTCAATTTTGGCGACAATGTCAGCCTGATATCGGCGTGGGGATTCACCATTGTGGCATGTGCAGCATTGATCTATAGTGTAGCAATCTATTGGCTGCGGGTGCAAATGATTCGGAAAAGAAGGGCGACCGTCGGTCGGTACTACGACAAGTACGGCACGACTGCTCTGTGTATGGGCTTGTTTGCAGCCACGGCGGTGTCTTTTGCGTTTCGTATTCGGGAGGATGGCTGGTTTGAAAAGTGACGGTGACAGTCCGCGCAGTATGAATTGAGAGTCTTTGTTCCGACGGGCAGGATTAGTGTAAATAGAAATACCCGCCAGCACGGGTGAAGGATCAGTCTCTGACCACCGCTGCCCCAACATGATGTATTTTCTGCAGAAAAACCATCGAGGATGAGCAAGACTTAATTAGAGATGGTTTGAATGGCAGTGTGTGTGGATCAAACGATGCAATGTCCCCAAGGACACCGAAACAGTGGTTATATGAAGCCGTTGGCTATTGCCCGTGAGCCAACATACAAGGACAATGATCATGTCAACTAATCATCTACGATATCGTCTTCTTCAAGATACAACGTCTCAATCGCCGGAGTTGGTGCCGTCGTCGTCTGGGCGCTGTTCGACCCTAATCCCTTTTTCGGGAGGCCAGCAGTCTGGAATCGGCTCTTAGACAACAATGGATATGGTGGTGGAGGCATTGTTAAGGATGCAACTCCAGTGGCATTCGAACCTGCGTCCACACGATCGTCGTGAAACGATGCGTCCACCTCGCCCTCTGCCTCGAGATCAACGTCGCCGTCCAGGTCGGCGAGCGAGGGGTTGAAAGCACTGGGTCTGAACTTTGTGATTCGGTCCAAGGTCCTGGTATCCTGTGCACGGGCGGAGAGGACGCGCTGAGCAAATGGAAGGATCTCCATAATCATTGTATCTCTGCTGCGGCGGAGTTGATACGTCAAAGGCGGCTCCTCTTCATCAGATCGACCATCTCCCACGTCCATATGCACGGGAGTCACACCATTCCCAATCCCGCGAGATCGCCATGTTGCAACCCCTTGATCTGCAGCCGCTGATAAAGTGTTGTTGCTGCCGGAGGAATGGTTTGCGCCAACATCATGCGAGAGCATGGCCACAATACTGTCTGTTTCCTCGATGGTTTTCCACAAGCGAAGACTCTGTGGGTAGAACATCTTGAAGTTGTCGCCTCGCTTGCCGCCCGGTACACTTGCACGGTTGACCGGATTAGGGAGATTGAACAAAACACCTCTTGTCGCGACTTGAAAACTAATTTCATCCTGGCGCAGGGTGTCAGAACTACCGGCCTGAAGACTGGCCTGGATTATGGACGCATTGGGGTTGTTGATGGCACGGCGGGAGGGCCGACTGTCCGGATTGAGGACATCGGAAGCAGAAAGTATCTCGGAACAGCCGTCAAATGATTGATCGAACAAGTCGCCGTTACATGAGAGAATGTAGTTTTCGTGGATGGCCGAGATGAACGTTTGTATGTCAGTCCCTGTTTCGTTGAGCAGGGCATCAAAGTCAACAAGGGACGCTTTGGGCGTATAAAGATGTAGGAGATGGTCCGGAGGCTTCGGTGGAGGCTCTGCACGGGTGTCTTGCACTCTCGGGTCTTCTCGCTTGTTGTAAACGATTTTGCCAACAGCATGAAACATGTCAAGGGTAGTCTCTCTTTGACTGATCAACTGCAGAGAATTCTTCTCCATCTCTGTGAGCGGTAGAGCATCTTTGGATGATTTCTTGGCCTTTACACCGGCCACCCTGCCTGACCATTCAGAACCGTCTTCATTCCTCAAACAGAGAAACTCGAGGGAGTTGACAGCACTTCTTACGTCACCCATCTCGGCAATTTGTTGAATGACGGCCGGACCAGGGATGCGTCGTCTCTTGGAATCCCGAGCTTCCTTCTTGATGACAAGGTCCAGCGCCTTTGAGACGAACGTGGTCGCCACGGGGTTGAACTCAATGGTGGTGACATAGGGGTGGTTGAGAATCTCAGGCCCTAGAAGTCGGTGGGCGGTGAAGCTATCTGAGAGCGCAGTAGATGAGGAAAGGAGAGTTTCCGATATGATCATAACAACAGGAGGTTCGTTCACCGGTGGTTGAGGGGAGAATCCAGGGCCAGGGCCCGCTCTTCCTCGAGCCAGATACTGTTGCACAACAGACCGGAAAGACTGTAAAGTCGTGTTTGAGGTTGGAAATTCTTCAACGACGAGGATGCGGCCATGGACGTCTGAGGCGGAGGATGAGTGCTCTTTGGCGAGAACAAGACTTTCAAATTGACCGCCCCGGTTGAGAAACTCGCCGAATTGGACGGCGATTGAGTTCATCCGGCCGCCTTCATTGGTTCCAGGATTCTGCCAAAAGACAAGCTGCAAGCCCATAGATTTGGCCAGTAAAGCGACGGTTGTTGTTTTACCACTTCCAGCTGGGCCCTTGAGTACAAGAATCTTCTAAGAGGTGTGAGTACGGCGAAAATGGATGAGATGATTGGAGGCATACCTGAGGATTACGCCCACTGATTTTGCCTTGGAGCCAGCCTTGAACGTCTGAAACTTTTTTCTTATGTACAACCAACTCGTCCAGGCTTTGAGGCCCATATCGGTCAGCCCAGGGGCGATGGGTCTGCGAAAGCATGGCGTCCTCATCTTCGACCTTTACCTTGACATGATTTGACACATTCTGGTTTACGAATCTCTGGCTCGAGGGCGCAGAGCTAAGCCCATTTTTGAGACTAGCGACAGAAGACACTGGGGGCTTTGGTCGCTCCAGAGAGGTGGCAGCTTTGTTTGTCCGACTTCCCAGCTCTTGGAGGGTCTCATCAGATAGATCGTCGTCCTCGATGATGTCGTCGCCCAGTTCGCCGTTTTCAGAGACCAAGTCTGGGGTAAGCGACTTCTTCCTCCAGCGTTCTTCTTCTGTAACTTTTGAGAAGAAACTGTGCAGGGACTTTGACTTTTCCGGCGATTTGGGTGACTTGGCACTATTCTTTCTCGATTTATCGGGGGAGGACTTGGGAGAGGGTTTTGGTGGTTGCCGTTTCGCAACTGGTTTGGTCTTTGCTGGTTTCGTGGGCGATGGGTTGGATGAGGTCTTGCCATCCCGGGTGATCTCGCGCTGTGTCGAACTTCTAAACGCTCGAGTCGCAGGTGGGACATAGTCTTGATTGTCATCGGAGTTGGTGAGGGTCGAGCGGCGCTGCCGTTTGGCAGGTCGAGAAGCCATTGGCGGGCATAGTGGATGTACCAACAGCTTGTTTCATGGATCGACCGTCATTCACCGGGCCCTCAGGTGGTTAGAACCGGGGATTCACAAAGGTCAGTGGGTGTCGATGAAGGGTTGAGGTTGCAGATTATTGCACTTGCACGGACAGTTGGCCTAGAATGACGCGTGTTCACGTGACATGAGCAGCCCCCTCACGGCCCTCGCCTTGGACGCAATTTGACACTCAGCACGACGTGTGTTTGGAGGGGGAAAGAGAGACCAAAGATTGTTTGAAGGATCATGGAGAAGGAAATTCATGTGTGAAGAACATTGCAAGTCAACTATGAAAATACATGAACTATCCACCACGATTGAAAAGATGGTCAACCAAGTTTACCCAAAATCCCTGGTCGTACAAATTGTCCACTTCTTTTATGCTCTCGACCTTTTCCCACCTCTCATCGACTTCGTCGCAGGGGTCTCCATCATCTGGCGCTTGACTGCCCGGAGTCTTGTGTTTAGGTTGAGTGCCATCTCTGGTCCTGACCATCCACCAACGGGCGGTGAGATGGGCTGGCCAGCGACCCTCTGTTTGAGAGGGCTCGACATCCTCAGGTAGTCTGGGATAGGTCTCCCGTAGTCGGACAATCTCGGCCCTCCAGACTAAATCGTCTTCGACGTCTTCTTTCCACTCAGCCCACTTAGCACTCTCGTTGGTAGTCATGCCTGCCCAAACGAGGTAGAGGTGATAGACGAGAAAGGCGGTGGCGAGGGGGAAGGACATGGCGGAGAGCAACATGACAGCACCGATTTTCCACTCGACGCCGATAGCCCAGCCCCAGCACTGTAGCCACTGGTGCCAGGTTAAGGCGGTGCTCCACCTCTTGGCCGTCAAACTGCCTCTCGTCAGGGCTGGGGGAACGAACTTTGCTTGCAGTCTCGCATCAAGGATTGAGTGACCCTTGAGAGCGCCATAAGCGATCAGGGCAGCAGTACTGGCAATAAGCAGGTTGAACCAGAGGTAGTTGTTGCGGCCTACGCAGTTGTTGATCCAGATACAGTGGTGGTCCTGTCTCTGAACACAGGCCTTGCAAAGAGAACAGTGTTTGGAGCGGGCGGGCTTGGCGAAGTGGCAGGTACTACAGAAGTAGCCTGGATGGAAGAGACAATAATCATAGGGGTAGGCGCGGATGGCAGATTGATGGTTCTTGTCCGTAATGTTGGAGGAGGTTGTACTTGAAAGGTAAAGAAACAGATATGGGGCGACCACTAGGAAGGGGACAGGGAGTTTCTCCACTGGGGAGAATCGGCTCCAGGCGGAGGGGATGAACAGGATTTCTCCAGCAACTTGAAGGAGGACGAAGAAAACCTAGATGGTAGAAGTGTGAGGAAAGGCGGGGTGAAAGGTGCTGAGATTGACAGCTTACCAGCACGATAGGGTGAGCCTCGTTGAAGAGATAGTTGGCTAGGCTAGATAGACTGTTGGTGAGTCTCCGACCGGTGAGTTTCTCATCGATGATTCCCAGGCCAGCAGGGATGTAGATCCATAGTAAGGAATGTAAGAAATGAACTGGGGTTCGTCTTTGATGTGTGTCAGTGGTTTTTCGCCCGGAAAGATGGGAGCGACGGAGCGACCCTTACCTGAAAATGGGCAGTCGTCCAAATAAGGCGACAAAGACGATAAATGAGATGGTCAGAATGACGAGGGCGATGGTCCGAACGATTCCCATGGCCGATGAGGGGGGTGTGGGAGATCAGGAACGAAACATGATGTTAATGAAGAATGGAGGCCAGAAGGCTGACAAGGCCAAATATATTTCAACGAATATAAAACACGTGGTGAAGAGGATGGGATGCACCTTCCGCGCCCCTCGGCCCAGGTTAGGGACTAAGTACTGACCAACTTGGCAAGAACATTGGTGGTCAGTCAACAACAACGGTGCCTGCCTCTTCTCTTACCTTGTGATGAATATTAAATTAGGCAACAACGGCCACAACGGCCACAACGGCAACTACAACTGCAGTCAGTCTCCCATCATCCACCATCCATCATCACCACCGCAGTCACTTCTTCTTGCTTGCTTCATTCTCTCAATCTTCAAATCTCATCATCTCCCTCTCACATCTGCTTACGATTCAACCTCTGGCCACGAATCACACACATACTGACCTTGGAACTTTGACATTTCACGACCCAACATTGTTGTATTCAACACAATTCGAAATCACGGCAGACCAATCGTCTGCCACATAATCCTCGTTGTATCCCATACAAGATGATGACAATTCATACAGAAACCAAGCCCTGCTACAGTCCTGCCTTGTCCCAAAACCAAAAACGCCTTCCGTTGCCCCATAATCCGATATCAACACCCTGACACCCGAATGTCATTGCGTCTTGCTCATATCACATGCTCCGCCCACTACCCTCAGCCTCGACTCCTTCTATCCGACCATACTCTTGGTCTTTCGATGTCGTTCTTCCATTGCAACTCGGTTCTTGCTCGGACTATGCTGAGTGAGCCCACTGCTGGTATGATAGGTTTCCGTGCGCTGGTGTCCCTTTGCTCGGGGTCCCTGCGTCATTTCTCCTTGCAATTTCTTCTCCCGCTTGAGAACCATGTCGATCCATCCGCGGTTTGGAGCATTCGACGCCTGAACCCCCTTGCCAACCACTTGTGACAGAGCTTGCATCCACTGGTCCTTGTCCGCGGTCGCATCCGCATAAAAGTCAATCACTTCTCCGTTCGCGAACCGGATGCGGAATCCTTCCTCCACAAACATGTACCCTTCTTCTTCTTCCGCGAAACCACTCTTACGACGTCCCCCGCCTTTGGTCGAAGTTTCTCTCTGCATCAGCGCACTCTTGTCGTCGATCAAACGCGTCGCTTTGGCAATGTTGATCGTCGCCCTCGGCTGCAGCGTCGTCTCATGAAATGCCGTGAGTTTGGTGCCAGAGAGCTTGAAGAATCGTCGTCGCCAGTACTATTCACCTGTTAGCAGCCTGCTTGACTCGACCTTTCGCCATCCACGTCTTCCTTACCGGACAATCGCCTCCCTGTTGACTTAGATATCCCTCGAAAGGCTGGATGTTGGCTTGCTGTTGCACACGCTGCTCCGCTTCCCGAAGTGCCCGGATCGCCCCATTCATGCTTTTGGGCATGTCTTCGTCCTTGGCCCCCTTGGGTTTGGGCACGTACAGCAGCTGCACTTCCAGCTTGCCAATCTCGTACGGAGGACGTCGTTGCAATTGCGTCACCCCTTTCTTGCTTCGTGAACTGCCCACGACCACTTCTTCCAATGCCCATTCGTTGAAACACGTAATGTCTACCGTGTATGGCCGTCCATACGCTTCTTTCTCATGCTCGCTGAGGGTCACGTATGCCCGAGCAAACGACCCATCCTTGGCTACCAATCCTTGCACCAGTTCATACGCTGAAGGTGGTGTCACCGGCCGTCTCGTTGCTTGTGCTTCTTGCTGAGCACGGAGCTCCATTTCCTTCTTCTTCTTAGGAGAGCCAAAAAGACGTCCAAACGCGCCTGGTTTCTTGGGCGAGTTTGGCGCTTTAGATGGCGACTGTGGTCGTTCCACTCTGGGTTCTTCCAGCTTCATTTGCAGCGTCAGTTGAAACTCCAGGTCATTCAAGACCACAAGTTCGAATTCCTGACCAATGGGTGCACTGCGGGCGAGGTCCAACCACGCTGTTGTGACGCAGTGGAGCCCATTGTCCAATGTTAGAGCAAAGTGTGTGCGTTCATCTGAATCTTGTCAGTCGTGGGCGAATGTCAAGTTTCTGGCTCAACTTACGTTGTGGGAATGGCATTTGTAGGTCTTTGACACCCACCACCTTGACAAACAGTCGCCCCCGCTCTGCTCCGTCTTCCCACTCATCTTCTTCACCGACCTCATCCTCTGCCACGGCATCGAGCGCCTCTTGAGCATTGCTGGCTTGCCCCGGCAACGGTGGCACTGGCCCTCCCACCGCCTTTCGATGGCCCACGGCCTTTTCACCACCAACACGGATGCTCTTGCGTCGAACTTTGCCGTTCCATGGCTCGGCCGTCCAGGTTGGTTGACTGGTCTTACGAGGTGATGGCGTCACTTGGTTCGCCTGGAGTGCCTGAGTGTCGTTCAGATCACCCTCTACTGCTGGCAAGCCGGGGGACCTGCTTTCCTCGTTGGACAACCGCTCGCTGGCCACAACGATCTTGGTGTTCTGCCGCATGAGATATCCTCGCTGTCGTTTGGGAGATCGATTAGCAAATGACTCGGGATACTGATGACTTTCTGCACAATTCAAATGTGGGTATGGGAATGATGTCTCGCGTCCTGTCGGTTTTGGAAGAACAGGGATGTTCTCCAATGGGCATACAGCGTTCGGCTCCTTGGGGTTAGGCACCTCACAGGATGGGAATCGACCGTTAAAGGGGTAATATAAACGTTGCAAAGAGAGTTCAAACTCTACCTTTTGTGCTTCGACCACCCGGTCAAAGGCTTGTTCCAGTCCCGGTCCGAGTCCGAGCCCGTCCTCTAAATCTCCTTGGGAAATCTCTAGTGGCACCAAACTGCTCACTCGCTTGCTGTCCGTCATCAAGGGTAGACGGAGAGTAGTCGTCTCTCCGGCGAGTCCCTCCTTCTTGGTTTCCTTCTCCATCGTGCCCAAATCGTCTGGAAACTCGGCTGACATGGGTGAGATAGGTGATCCTTCTTTGGGATTCACAATTACCGAGCCACTCTCGGATGGCGACATTGATCTGTCACTGTCGGTATCAAACCGCGACTGTTCCACCAGAGGAGCCCGGTCATGGCTTCTGCCAAAATCTGTGCCTGCTTGAGCCCTAAAGGTCTTGGGCTCAGCCACCGTATACGATTGTTGTTGAAATCTCTGCGTGGCGAGACTTTGCTGTCCTTTAGTCTGCACCTCGGGGCTGTACGAACGCTGAATGGTTTGACGAAGCGCTGCAAGGTCTGGCATCGGCTTCTCTTCATTCTGTGTCAGGAAAGGGCTGAGTCCAATGTCGAAACCAGTATCCTTGCCAAAATCATTGAACTCAGGCAGAGACACCCGGTCTCCAGTCGCGCTTTTGACTTTGGGCGTCTCTCGGATAGGGCTCTGAGCCTTGGGGGTGTTTTGTCCGTCATCATTGAGGTCTGGCAAAGGCAGTGGCGCTGTAGAGGCCTGCGAGTACTGTGATGTTAGGTCATCATCGAGGTTGCCACCTTGTTCAGACTCGGAGACGTCGCCACGGGCGTACAAATCAGGGATTGAGTAGAGGTCTTCTTCATATTCCTCCTGTTTGATGAACACTGGCTGATGACGCTCATCTGTTTGGTCTTCCGTGGATGGGATTGGCACATCAGGGTCATACACACTAGATGACTGTGCATGTGAAATTTCCGTCTCCGCGCTGCTCTCCCTGCTATCCTGATTTGCGTCGGCCCGAAGACCTTGCAAGACGGATTCCCGGGATAACTTCGGTGTGGTTGCTCGCGGAGTATAGATTTCAGGACCAGGTTCGCCATGATTGATGACCGAGCCTTCTACACTGGGTTCGCGAACTGGACTCGAATCCTTGGAGCCCAGTCGTCTCATTCGGCGTTCTCGCTCCTCTTCCTGGAGAGCCATCAATCGTAAACGATCCTCAGGCGACAGCGACGTGCTGTTTCCAATTTTGAGGATGTCAATCTTGGAAATAGCGGCAGCCATGGGCGGGGTTGGAAGAGATCGCTGTCCAATGCTCATACGTTCAAACGCACCAGACAGGAGGCTGTTACTTGATGGCTTGACTCCCGCGGGAAGCGGGGGAAGAGGACGAGTCTGGCCATTGGAGTCGACTGATCCAGCACTGGTCTGATGGGGTCGATAGGGAAATGCACCTGGTGTCGCGGTAGGCTCAGGGCTACCACAATCGTCATTGAAAACGTCATCTTCAGCGCGTGTCAATTCATTTTTGGCAGTGTCAGGACTCATGAACCGCCAGTCCTCGGGTAAGACCACTGGGGTCTTGTCGGTGTCTTCCAGTGAAGCGTCGAAACTGTCGTCATGATCTATGGATGAACCTCGCTCGAAGCTCATATCCTCATCCTCATCCTCCACAGACTCATAACTTCCCTCGCGGGATTCTGATCCGAGAGAAGATGGTGCTGGAGTGGTCATTTCGTACTCATTGACTTGAGGTGGGGCCTGATCGAAGGTCACACTCTTGTTATGGCGGTGTAGTCCACGACCTGGAGGCAGTTGCTTGTTTTTGACATCGTCGTCATCCTCCCAGATTCCTGTATCAGGGTTGAAGCCACTGCGACGGAAGTTGGAGCCTGTTTTCTTCGATAAAGACGATTTCACCGGGGAACTGTTGAGTCTGCTGGGAGAAAGAGGCGTGATTCCGTTGACGGTATTGCTGTCTGAATCATGCACATCTCTGAGTGGGGATTGCGCTGGTGGCTTGACCGCGACAGGTGCGATATTTTCTTTGCGTAATGTGTCCGAGGCTCGAATGTGAGATCTCGGTGAGTAGGGCTGCATTGTCTGTGGTCGACCGTCGAGGATTGTTGGTCTCGATGGATCGTAATTGTTCTTTTGCTCGATCTCGAACATGCTGCTGTTCTTTACTCTGGAAGCTCTCTTCAGGTTCTCAATCGAGGATCGCTTGTTGAGCGAGGATGGAGAGGGATCGAGGGTGCTCTCTCTGGCGGGAGAATTGGGATCCCTTCCCTGCCAGAAGAGGCGGGGCGAGGAGTTTGAGAATGGGGACGATGCCGCTGGAGATGTTTCGTTGATGAGCAGTTTGGATTGTGACTGCAGGTCATGTTAGCAATGGAGATAGCAGAGAAACGATGCAAACACGACGGCAACACAACCTACCTTTGACTGTGGGAAGCTAGGAGAGTTTCTACGAATAGCCATGGGGCTGAGCTCAGACAAAGGACGGTTGGTTACTCGGGGCAGCTTTGATGGTGAAGTGCCATTGCTGCCCTTCTGGATGCGAAGAGGTGGGACCTAAACGTGGCGATGATGATGAGCTTCCATTCAGTGTCAACACATGAGTGTGGACACACCTCTGAGGCCATTGTGGTGAAGGTATTGAACAATAGGATTATTGTTTATCAAGCTTAGACCACCGAGGTGGGTTGGCAAGGAAGGTGCACAGATGCAAAGGCGTCAGATGACTGATGCTTGGTTGAGCCTGGAACAGACAGACCAGCTGCGACGTGGAGAAAGGGTTGTAATAAGAGATGATGTGTAAAGACTGTCGAGAAAAGCAGAGATAACTCGAGCCTGCAACCACAATTGAGGCCAGGTCGTGAGACGGATGTCTGTGGTTGGCGACAGATATGAGAAAGATGATGATGGCGCAAGAGGATGGATTAAAAGGACAATTAAAAGGACGATATTGGATCAAGGTGTGTGTGCCCACCCCAAGGACTGAAGTCTGCATCGTGGTGAGTTGTTGGTGGGGAATCTGGCAAGGAGCAAAACATCCGATCCGTTGCCATAACAACAGCCAAGACCGAGCCAAGCACATGCCAAGGATTTGGGGATCGCGATAATACGCTAGTCTTGATTTGGCAATATCTGATCGTTCTTGCGCTAGGAAAAAAGTTCAATCACGCCGCCGTCAGGTCTGAGTGCAAGTCACGCCTGCAGTCTAACAAGAGCAGCGAAATACCTTCCGGTCATCTGCGGCCGTCCATGTCTGCTTCGTCCGTCGTGTGCCCGTCTTGTCGGCTTCGACCCTTTCTCCGTTACCTCAGGCCAGTTCCGATTCAATGGCAGGCCCAGAGAACTATGGCTTCGGCCATGCGGTCTCGCCGTCGGCCCGCCAGAATGACCCTCTCTCAGAATGTCGACCTTGGTCTCGCAGACAAAAAGAAGTCTAAGAAAGAGGAGGTCGGCCCATTTTCTGCCATGAATCAGACAGAAGCTAGGCTCCCGAATCGAAAATTGAGAGATAGACCTCAAAGGCCTCCCAGATTTCCCCTCTCCCCGGCAAGACGAGCCATCGACGACAAGATCGCCCAAAGGTCTCGCGTTGGTCGAGGTCCCTCCAATGCACCCGAGGATGGTGATCCAGGACAACCAAGTACCGCCAGCAAGCCGAAGAAAATGCACAAGGATGACCGACCTTTATTCCACGCCTTGAAAATGCAACAAGCCCTGACGCCTTTGTCATACACACAGCGAGACAAAATCAAAGAAAAGCTGGAGCAATACCAAAGATTCGAAGACCTCGGTTTAATGCCGCAGATCACGGATGCCGTTTACAATCAAATTCTACCTCATCTTACCGAGCACTCTCCCACCCCGGTTCAGAAGTTGGCCATTCCCAGCCTGTTGCATCGGAGAAGGGGAGGCAACGAAAAAGAGACAAGCAAGCGTTCTACAGCTAACTCTCGATTTGACAAGTTTCTCATTGCGGGCGAGACCGGCTCCGGCAAGACGCTCGCTTACCTCCTTCCTATTGTTAATGCGGTCAAACAACAAGAAGAAATCGACCGGATCGAACATGCTCAGAAGGAACAACAGGAGGCAGATGAGCTTCAAAAGAAGCTTCAGGCATCTCCTTTTGCTGCGGACCAGTCAGAGACGGAGGAGAAATCCAAAGTTCATCCAAGTACAGGACGTCCTCGAGCACTCATTCTCCTTCCGTCCACGGAACTCATCATCCAAGTCACCAAGGTCGTCAAGTTGCTGTCTCACAGCATCAAATACAGATCTGCGGGACTCTCCTCCATAAATTCGCCCACCGTTATCCGGTCCCGCCTCTTTAACCCCAATGGCATTGACATTGTCATCTCGACCCCTCATCTAATCTCGTCTATTGCTCAGAGTGATCCCAATATTCTTTCCCGAGTTCAACATTTGGTTCTAGACGAAGCCGACAGTCTGCTGGACCGTTCCTTCTCCCAAACCTCGCTCGACATTATCGAGCGATGTGCACCATCACTCAAACAACTGGTTTTTTGCAGTGCTACCATCCCCAACAGTCTCGACCGATTTATCGACAAGCACTATCCTGACACCAAGCGACTGGTGACGCCCAAAATCCATACCATCCCTCGGCGCGTCCAGCTCGGTGCAGTAGACATTGACAGAGATCCATACCGGGGAAATCGGAAGCTGGCGTGCGCTGACGTCATCTGGACGTTGGGATCGGCCCGGCATGAAGACGCGTTTGTGAATCACACCGTCAAACACATCCTCGTATTTGTGAATGAGCGCGAAAAGGCAGAGGAGGTGGCTGAGTTCCTGGCGAGCAAAGGGATTGAAGCGGTTGCACTGACGCGGGATACCACTGAGCAGCGACAGGCCGAGGTGCTGGATTCATTCACTTCAACCGATCGCGTGGAAGGCGAGGAAAAGGCGGACCATGAGAAGAAGAAGGCTGGGGGCCGAAATTTCTCGTCGTTTATTCCGTTTGACGACTCGCTGGAGAAACTGAAAAACAAGCCGTCTCGGCACCTGGCCAACACCAAAGTGTTGGTGACGACGGATCTAGGATCAAGAGGAATTGACACTCTGGCAGTTCGCAATGTGGTCCTGTACGACGTGCCGCACACGACGGTGGACTTTGTTCACAGGCTGGGGCGAATGGGCCGCATGAACCGACGTGGACGAGGGGTGGTGTTGATGGGAAGAGGCGACCGCAAAGACATTATCCGGGAAGTGCGTGAGGCCATGCACAAAGGTCAAGCCTTGATCTGAGGTGGGCATGGTGAGGACCAGAAAGAACAACGCAGGATTATTCTGGCCGGGCTGCGGACGGCTATTGTAGACTAGAACCCCCATGTATATCAGGTTTTGTTGCATAGAGAGCCAGGGACAGGTGTATTCTAGAATAATCTCCAGCGGCGCAATACCACACATGATGATGATTGACGCTTTGAGCTTTTCAACGAATCAGGAAGAGATTTTGCTGTTGATCCATTACGTATATGCATTCGCCACTCTTTGAGACCAAGTAGAAATGATGACCATGAAGCCAGTCCGACTCGTAAAACAACATAATTATCATGTAGATCTAGTAGTTGATATGGGCCATGTACAGACATCCTCGCGGTGATGCTATCAGAATATATATTTACAAGTTCAACCACGTGGCAATAACGTGGCAGCATGGATGAATTGGTGGCGGATCGACGCCAAATCAGTGTCCTACACTGCCGATCCAACTTCCACTCATGGGCCGCACAATGTTGATGGGAACACTGCCGGAGGTAAAACTACCAGTTGTCATGTCGTCGGTCGGGTCGACACACCCTCCCCGGCCATCCACGTCCTGGTCACCGGTCATGTCATCATTGGGCGAGGCCCGGCTACGCCGGGGACTGGCACGCCTCCGCCCACGCCCTCCCTTCTCGTCAGTCTCGTCCGGCGCTTGGCCGTAAAAACGTGAATTAGAGACACGGTGCGTATCATGAATGGGATCGCCGTCTGTGGGTTCATCTTCTTCCGCGTCGGTCTGCTGCCCCTGGACCAATATCGCTTCAAAGGAGCGATCTTCGGTAAACGCCGGGCTAGCCAATTCCTCATCCAGCTCGAAGAATCCGACACCGCTGCCGCCATCATCGGACGCCAGTAGGGCACCGGCAAAGCCTGAATCATCCCCAGTTGAGGCGGGTACGCCGTTGATGACTGGCGATGGTGACGGTGACGGCGACGGAAGAGGAGACATGGCAGGAGAGCGCAGCCGTCGGCTCTTGACCGAGGTCAAGGAATCTGGTTTTAGCCCAAATTTAGAGTTGGGCTTGTCGGCGCCGGATCTACTGGCACCGGCTTTGGGAGACCTGTCGTTTGAGGTGGTGTGTCGCCCGGACCTGCTCCTCCCAGACCTTGAGTCCGAGTCGCCATTGTCAGTCCCGACTTCGGCCAAATTGTCTCCCAGTGAAACTTCATCCTGTATCCGAAAGTCGGGACTCGGCCCTTCCTCATAGCTGCTACTGGGTTGAACGATAGCGGAGTCTGGTAATTGGAAGAGGACGTGCTTCCTCTTCCTGGCAGATGAGCCACGATGGGTCCGAAGGGCACTGGGAAGGCTTGTGCTAGGCAATTCAGGGGTGGACCGGGTACGTTTGGTGGTCAGCACGGTAGGCGAAACAGGCTGCGGTGGTAAGGACTGGGATGGGGTGTTTTGTGTAGCGGCACGTTTCGATTGTTCATTGAGGTGGAGTTGTTGAGGTTCCTCTTCTTGTTTTTGGGTAACAGGTTGAGGGCTTTGAACACTTGATCGACGGTCATGAGAGTCCAGCAGAGGGAGGTAAGTGGGTGTGAAGACGCCGGCAAAAGAGTCGGAACGTTCGCTTGCAGGGGCCGACGGAGCCAGGCCTTTTGCCTGGCTGGGGGATGTGCGTTCCTTGGTGGGGGTAGTCAGACCGGGTGATGTGGTGGTAGACGAAGGAGATGTATGCCGGACTAGGCTCAGCGGAGTCGAGGGCGGTGATCCAAAGGTAGATGCCAGGGGAGTGGTTTCCCCCGCAATTGTCAATCTGTCTAGGGACAAGGTGGGCCTGCTCAAGGGTGCCGGTTTGACAATCTTTTCACTGACAGAATCTGGGGATTTTTTGAATTTCTGACCAAGGCGGCCATTTGAAAAACTATTTTGACTCGAAGCAAGGAGGTTTAGTGCAGAATTGGAGGCAGAGGCGGGGATAGGCTGTTTAGTAGGGGAGGGTTCGCAGTCGCAAGAGATGGATGCGCGAACTCGATGCCTGTTGGTGCGAAGGTCTTTCTCGAAATCGCGAAATTCTCGATCCTTGAGGGCTTTGAACTTTAAGATTTCGTCGTCGAGTTGCCTCCTTTTTCGATCCAACGTGTCAATGATGTCGGACTCGGAGTCGCTGGTATGTTCAGGCGAGGGGAAAGGGGGCTTCGTCAAACAGTTTATTTGGGACGTATTGCGATACATGGCGTCGTGACTGTAGTGATGTAGGGCGGCGGTGCGCGAGAGGGAAGGGGTGCTCCGGGGTCCTTGTCGGAAGTAATCGAATACTCCGGGCTCGTGGGTGGTCACCTCCGCAGAGGAGAGGACATGGACCACGTCTGATTCATGGAGCCAGTCCGGTGAATGTTGCAGAGAGCTGGTGAACAGTGAGAAGTTGTAATAGTCGAGGCAGGTGTGGTGTAAGAAAATGGACCAGAAAAAGCTGTGAGGTGTGGTATGGCGGTCAGCACGCGTCGAAGCCAAGCGAGTCGAGTCGAGTCAAACGAGGGTGGGGATGTCCAACAGGGATAAATCTGGCGGTGACGAGGACAAAGTCAAAAATTGGGTTTGGGAAGCTGGATGTGGTCGGAGGCGGCGGGGGCGGCGGCGGCGATTCGGAGAAGGCGAAGGGGACACGAAGGGACTCGATCGAAGCGCAATGTGTATAGGAGGGTTCTGAGTGTAGGTGTGGTAAGGTAGGTATATGCTCTATAAGCGGGGAGGAAATCAGGCGAGTTTGTTCTCTGACCGACAAATATATGAGGATCGATCTGGGGCAGTGGATGTCGTGGTGTATACCCAGATCCAGACGATGGTGAAGGAATTCTCCCTGCGTGACCGGGCGGACTTTGGACTCCTCGTAGGGATTGCGGCTAAATTGAGGTCGGGGTAGGGAGCGCTGGGCCGAAACCTGTAGAGAAAAGACGGGGTGGGAAGGGTATGTGGAAGGACTTGATCGATTAGAAGATGTAAGACAGCTTCACATGTTTGAACTCGAGACTTTTCAAGTGATGGAACTTGAGAGATGGCAAAGGGCGAGAAGCTGCACGTGACGAGGGGATTGTGGCAAGCGGAGGGGTCGATGAGAAGATAAAGATATGAATGTCTCAGACACGGACAATCTGGGACCTCTGGGTCAATCTGCTGGAACTGAGACTGGAACTGGACCGGGAACGTGCTTGATTCGGATTGACAAGTGACAACTCTGCGAGTGGCTGAGGCTCAGGTACCAGGAAAAAAAAAAGTTTGAGTCAGAGAAGACAGTATGACACGGAAAAGGAAAAGATGGAATTGATGGAGAAGTGAAGATGGACGTCAGGAAAAGTCTGCACCCCACTTTGGCTTCGGCAAGATTTGACCAGGAAGAAGTGGTAGGGCAAGGCACGGGGCAGGGGTTTAGGGTCGAGGGGTCTTCCAAGTCCCCTCGTCCCCTCGTCCCCACGCATAACATAGGCCCGAGTGGTCGAGAGACCCGCGGGCCCTCGGGCCCCTCGGGCTTTTACTTGAGTAGATCGATTGCCTAAAAGAACCTAGGTAGGGAACCTAGGTAGGGCTTGCCCCCAAACTGGCAGCATTACTTGGGTTCTTGAGGTATCCATGGACGACGCATTTCCACCTGCATTAGGTATGCATACCTTACCTTAGGTCCGAGTAACTTAACTTCGTAGTTACATACCTAGGTAGGTACTACTTAGGCACATATTCGTCCTAGGAAATGATCCGCCAATGCTGCCTCCTCGTTGGCGCAGCTGGACCTATGAACTAAGCCACAGTACCTGCTTACAGGTCTAAGGTCAGGTAGGAGGGAACACCGTTCTTTGAGAATCCTCGTATCGTTGACACCCAGGAGGTCGAACGGACGGGTGTGTGGGCCGTTCGGTGAAAAGGGATTCTACGGTGAAGACGCATGCAGGCTATCCAAGGTGAGTATTTACGAAGATACTATAGCTACACCTCACATACAGGAGCAATGGATACCTTACATTTTCATAATTACGATATACTCCGTAGGGCACAACCTACCTATAGGACCACAGACCGTGCTCGTTCTCATGCTTGTCGTGCTTGATCACCCATTTCCAAGTCCCAGCTCGGCCAGATACAGCTTTTCCGGGGTTGCAGGGGCATCTCGACTACTCGGTTAAGGATCCAGATACTACGCCTATCAGCTCCTATCGATCATGACAGATTCTAGGCGAACCTCCAATTCACGTGGGGGTGCTTGAAGCTGCACATCAACTGCTGCCTATCAATAATAATGGCGATCGCTAATCCATGGTGGCCGATGCTCGCAATTTCCTCATCTGTCGTTGGTTCTTGTTGGTCCTCCAGCTGCCTACCTACGAATAGACATAGGTCTGTGCCTAACTAGATACCAATAAAGTCGGTCGCTTACTTGATGCATCCATCACTCATGTCAATCGATCGAGCAGTCCTGCTCAAACAAGGCAATCATGTCCGATGGAATCGATTCTCGAGGATTGACCAAGCTCATCGGCGATTTTCGATTTTGACCGTTCTCGAGTCATGTGTAACGTCTTTTGCTTCATGCTATAGGAGGAGGCAGAGGTCGTTGATGCTTAACTACCTTAGGTAGAAAAGCTGCTAAGCCACCGGCCCTAATAATGGGCATTCAAGGGTACCGGTACCCAAGGGAAGCCCAATAAGGACCCGGAGCCCCTGGAGTACTTACTTAGACCAAGCCCCGTGGCCCTCGGGCCTAACAACTGCCTATGAGTCCGACCTTTGGGCGCGCGAATTCGATTCACATGGGCTGCAACCTCCACCTCCACCTCCAGCCACCTTGCTACCACGTTACCCTGGCACGTCCGCCTGGCTTCGGAGGTTTGAACCCCAACGTGGCATTCGAGGCGACTCATCGCTCAGCTAGAACATGTCACAATCAAACAGTATAAGTTTTTGGCCTACCCTTGCTTGACACGTGAAGAAGAGAAGAAAAGTCTGGAGATTGCAAACATGTGATTGCCACCAGCATCAACAGTCATTCCCTCGCGACTCCAGTCCTACGACGCTGGTATTACTACCTGAAGTGTTATACACCGTATGGTTCCACTTCCCTTCATCATGTCTCAAGGAGCACATGGACCATTTTGCATCAGGCCTCGCCTTCGTCGGCATGTCCTGATTAAGACTTCCGAAATCACCCAACCCTCGATCAATCACGTGTCGGGCTTTTATCATCATTCGTATTCTTCTTCTTCTTCTTCTTCTTTCTTCTCCTCCACACTGGACGGAGGTCACCTTTAGGATTACTATGGTCGTGTTACCACTTACAGCAATCTTCTCCTTTCCATCCCTTCGACATCGATTATAGGAGAATGGTCAATCTCTCGCCTAGGACCCTTCAGGCAAACATGACCTAGAGCAAACCTGTCCACTTTGCGTCGTTGTCTCCGCCAAACACCCGTGACCCGACTTCACCCGCTCCCTGATTCCCATCTTGCGAATTCCTCCTTTTGACCTGGCAACTTATTGCACCATTTAGAACAAGTGCAGTATTGGTGACTCACCGTCCTTGTGCCAAGGAACATTTCCCGCCATTCAAACGCTAATCTTACCCTGACAGCCTTGTTGTCCTCCATTCACTGTCAAGATGTGACCATCCGTGCCATTCATCTCCATTCCCTCACGCTTTACTCGCCGTGCTGCATCTCTCCGAGCTCGGTACTGACGGCAGTGTTCTTCTGCAGGATCCTGCGCCGTATTTCGCCGACCAAATCGCAGCCAGTGGAAAGTCGGCCGCTTGCCCCCAACGTCCACACCGAGGCTATTTGCAGCCATAGTAGACACGTTATGTGCACGTGATGTCTGTCCAGGAGCCAATGGTCGAACGAAACTCCGAATCTCGACTGCCTTTGGAGGCTTTGCTTGTGTCTCGCTGCTCAAAGTCGCCTCAAGCTCTGCAGGAGCAGCACGGGGCTTGAACACCTTGACCACCAAGCCACCACTATCGCTGGGAAATTCATGGTAGGACACGATGATGGTGGGAATTGCGCCCGCAGCAGATGAGCCATGATGCTCCTGCTTCACATCTTGCACTAAGCCATCCAGCTTCGTCCCCCAGTCTTTGGTGAAACGAAAGCTGTTAATCCTCGACGGCTTACAGTCGAGGCCGGGGTTGGCTTCATGCACACTGACCTTACCATCAGGTGCTGATCTATTAGAATGATGCCCCAAAGGAGATCGTCCACCTTGTGAATGGCCGACGTTTGTCGCATGTGTCTTACCACTGCTGACTCTATTTGCCACCTGCTTTCCGACGCGTAACACATCGGGGACTGAATATATCTGTTCATGGCTTCCTATCGAGGAGTTGACCGTTGCCCCTCGATTGACGGCTGACATGGCCTGCCCCTTCGGCGACACATTCCGTGGCACCACTTCTTGCGAAAAAACTGTGGCCGGAGCAATCGCCGCGGGTCCGTACAGTGCTAGATTAGTCGCAGTCGTCCGAGTGGCAGAGCTTTGCCCTTTTTCTGACTTTGTCACAGATCTTCTACCTTCCGCAGTCAGGGTTGGCACAGCGAGCATGCCCCTTGGAACAGGCGCGATGAGACGCTCGATGGGTTCACTTGCACGGACTCTGTCCACCAAATGCAATTCTTCTTGATGCATCTTCGGTGCTTGAGAATTGTCGGCAGCCTTGGCGGTCTGGATGGAAGCGTCAAACGTCGAGTGATGTTGAGGGCAACCTGGTCTTAACGTTGTAGGAATGACAGGTGCAGATTGTTCTGTGACACCGGCGGACGCTTCTGTCGATGAGTTTGGTTCAACAGGAGCACGTATATTCTGCCTCACCTCCAGATCAGCCACGGGGACAAGGTTGGCAACCGGCTTTCGCGCAATGGCTCGTCGATTTCGTGCAGCAACTGACGCTGGGCCGCAAACAGGACCCATCTGAGTCAAGATTTGCTGCACTTCTGATGTGCCCGTGACTTTCGCTCCCTTGGCCGCTTCAGACACCAACGCACCTTCAGGGCCTTTGAGTGGGACGTACTCGGTGGCCGCTGATACTTGTGGAACTACCTTTGTCCCCGGCCGCAGGGTCTGAGGGTGTTCTGACTTACCTGGCAGCGAGTCCAGGAACTCGAAGGGTCCAGAGTTGAATGGCCTTGATAGCCTATTCGAGAGCTTCAAGGGTTTCGAGGTTGCTATATTCGAAGTACTAGCTTGAAGCATGACCTCGATGCCATTATTTGACGGCTTGTCACATGCGACGGGGTTCAAGGCCGTGGATCTGTTCCCATGGTAGTGCGCTGAAATTTGGTTGGAATGTTGGGGGAGTCGAAGCGCACAATCACGGACCTGACTAGCTTTTGACTGATTAATTGTACGACACGTATCGAAATGGTCATACATTTGATGGCCGTTAGCAAAGACCTGTGCCTTGACTGGCTTCGTATGAGCTGCGGTGCCGTGGTTGGGACGTCTAGATAAGGGGCTTTGTCGATTTGAGCCACACATGTCTGCCATCTCTAGATCCTTCGGTGTCAACGAGAGAGATGACGGTTGGGCTCGGAGGTTTGAAGATTCGCGTGACATTTGCCTCAGTCTTGGGGAGGGGTCATATGGCAGGTAAATCTGAGGGTAAGCACCCTGGTTGTGCACGAGCTGTGGCAATTGGGCTTGTTGCTTCTTCCCACTGGCACTGCTGGCACCTCGCCTACCGTGGTCAACGCCCATCTGGCAATGAGCCGGACTTCCCACTCTGGAGGGCGACTCGAAGCGGTAGACGGATGAGGAGCTGTCGGTTAGAGGATGCACTGAAATCATGGGGCTACGCGAGGGGGAATCGTCTGGATGGCCGCAGGATCCAAGTTTCTTCAAACCACCTCTGACTGAATCCGTCATGGTCGCCAGTTGGCCTCGGAAATCTTGCACGTGTGATCCTTGGTCTCGGTTAGGTTCGGGGGAACTCACAGAATACACTCCCATCGGGGACTCCTGAGGTGGCAGTTTCGGATATTGTTATAAAGAGAAAGGATGTCAGGAGTGGATAAGATGGAAGATGAGGTAGTCCTGTCAGTTAAGAAGTTGTTTATGTGTTTCGAATTGGAGCACCGAGGAATGCGAGATGCTTCGACCAAAGATTATGGTCAGCGATCGCCTGAAGGATGAAAAGTCGGATCTTCTCTCTGGACATGGCGAGGCGAGGGAGATGCTGATAAGGCGTCTCGATATAGCCGAATTCCAGATGATCTTTGTTTGATCCCCCATCATGGGCGACAAGGGAATTTCATGAGACAAAGAGAGCGACGGGCATCTTTGGCGATTAATCAGGCCTTTCTGAGAGCCCTTTGTTCGTGTAAACCACATCACAAAGGCTGGGACACCAAAGGGTTGTTGAGGCTTTCCCCGTAGGACTTGGGGCCGAAGAAAGGAGCCACCCACACCCACATGTACCTTGACTCGGCGTGTGGTTTCAGGGTGTCGCGATGGGATAGAGCCGTCTGTGGAGGGGACCATTTCGTATACAGGTACCGGATCGAGGGCGATATGCTCTGCCATCGAGTGCAGATCAGGTAAGGGATGCTTGCGTTGGAGGAAGATAACTTGGTCAATAAGAGAGCCACAGAGGTTCAAAAAGAGAAGGTATTCAATGAATGCCTGGACGGCGTCGGCGTTTCAGTTATCCACGATATCAAATCCAAGGCGCATGCAAACAAATCCAGACACGCGAAGAAGACGATCGAGAGCTATCACACCGTTGGCCTCTCTATAGTCACTTTCATGATGAATATCTATTGCGTTTTGAAATAAGCTCATGCTCCGATTTCAGTGTATTGTCACCGAAAAATCCCCTTGGACGATCCTTACCCTGCCATCGACCGGCAAAGCCTCTGCCTCACCGGATCGAAATCTGCCAGACCACAAAAAGGAACTTTTGTCGATGTAGAGGAGTCGTCGCCTATCAAGTCCAAAAGATTCCAAAGTTTCTATGTATTTGAATGATTCGACTGCGGAGACTGCGGAGAAAGATCTAAGCAGCACCACCACCGCTGAGACGAATGATTTGACCTATTTGGATGTCAGTCAGCGTTCAGGGTCAAGGTTGCAGATCAAACTCACCATTGAGCCATTCGCTATCGTCGTGGCACAAGAACATGACCACCTTGGCAATGTCCTGGGGAACAGCAACACGTCCGAGAGGAATCAGCTTGGCAATACCAGCCTCAATGGACTCCAGAGGGGTGTCCTTGGTGGCACCAGGGGCGTAGTGCCAGGCATTTTGGGCGAACATGTCAGTCTTGATGCCACCAGGAGCAATGGCGTTGGCGGTGATTCGCTTGGGACCACCATCGGCAGCGAAGGAGCGAGTAAAACCTTCGACAGCAGACTTGGAGCCGGCATACAAAGCATGGTTGGGGACTGACATGCCAGCAGCGATCGAAGACATGAAAATGATTCGTCCA
This sequence comes from Exophiala mesophila, assembly GCF_000836275.1. Lineage (NCBI taxonomy): Eukaryota > Fungi > Ascomycota > Eurotiomycetes > Chaetothyriales > Herpotrichiellaceae > Exophiala > Exophiala mesophila. The sequence continues at coordinate 3,377,513 of NW_015622508.1, forward strand.
CCCTCTGTGGTTTCGGTCAGTCAAGGGGACTTGGGCGCTGGAACGAGTAGAGAAGGGCTATCTTACCGCTCAAGTACTTGAGAGCGTGCTGGCCAACGAAGAACTGGGCACGTGTGTTGAGGCCAAAGACCTGGTCGTACAGCTCCTCGGTGACATCCTCGGGTTTGGCGAAGGCTTCGGTACCGGCATTGTTGATGACAATGTCAAGCTTACCAAAAGCCTTGATGGCCTCTTCGAAGAGCTTGGTGACTTCGGGGACCTTTGAAACGTTGGCCTGGATAGCCACGGCACGACCGCCAGACTTTTCAATCTCAGCAACAGTGGCCAAGGCGGGCTTAGCAGATGAAGCGTAGTTGATGACGACGGCAGCACCTCGCTCAGACAGGATCTTAGCGAGGCCAGAACCAAGGCCACGGCCTGCACCGGTGATCAAGGCAACCTTGCCATCGAGACGGATATCAGGTCGAGCAGCCATGTCGAAAGAAAGTCTGAGGGGGATATGTGGGGGGTTTGAGGTGATTGGGAGAGAATAAAGATAAAAGGGGTTTGTGGTTGGATGTTGAGAGGCAGGAGCTGGTGATAGTAAGAGATGATTGGGGTGATGTATATACAGTACAACACAAGACAATGAATGAAGGATGATGGATAGTGGATTGACCGCCAGAAGCAGAAAGGAACAGAAAGGAGCAGGGAGGAACTGGTAAACAAAGAAATAAAATCGAAGAGGGTGATGTGGTCAGAATAAGGAGCGACCAGACCATCGAGCGAGAGTGTTTGTGTTGTGTGGGTGGGTGGCACGGCACTGGTGAGTGGGCAGGGGCAGGGGCAGGGGCTTGAGGACCTTTCGGGCAGTGGCAGGGGCAGTCAGGCGTGGCAGGATCGGATGGGCCGCACCAGAGTCCCCGCCAAACAGAGTGCCGACACTAATAATAACACGCAGGACACGACACGACACGGTAATTTTTAGAAAGACGGGCTCTGACTCTTGGATGCGTTTGGATCGTGCGGGTGCATGCCGTGGTCCTGTGCTATGGTCCGGTGCTGTGTGCTGTGTGCGCGTGCCCCAAGACTTTCACGACGATCTGACTGGTACACCACCGTGGACCCTGGTGTGCCATCGACCCAACAGTCAGGCACGACTGTCAGACACGAACCATCGGCGAGTCGGTGAGATAGAAAGCCCTTGATTGTCAAAATGTTGATGCCCAGACTCATCTAATCGCCCTCTCGCTTTGGCGGTGAGAGTTTCTTGGAGCGTGTTTGGTTGTAGTCCGTAATGTGGACAAATCGCAGGTGAATTTAGGGGGCCGAAATTGCGGGGCGAAAGGGTTGAGGAACTCAAGAGGGGCTGAGGTACCGAGGGGCTTGGGGGCAATCATTTCTGTGAATTAATCTCAATTATGTCGAGCCACTGTACAAAGTAAACTCTCAACTAAGTAGGTACCTAGGTAGTATAAAATATACGTAGCGAGTCGCAGCTTCGACTAACGCTAGGTCGCCTACAGAGCTCTAGATATCACTCCTATACGCTCTTTCCAGGGCACCCTCTCCAGGGCACTCTCTCTAGGCACTCACGTGGCACTCCAAGATCACTCGGATGAATTTAGAGGGTTGTTCCGGGTTACGGGATCGCAACTCGTCTATATCCAATGATTTTACGAAGAGGATAGCGCCAAGGTTTTTTCTCAGCTAATTCTTTTCTTAGGCCAATTATATCGCGCAAAGTTTTTCCGGATGCCAGATTCTCCTATAATAGGGCACTAAACTGAATATAGAACAGTTGAACCTACTCCGCTAAGCGCCCCCTCCGCAGGACAAAATCTCGATCACGTGACAGTGTATGCACGTGACTCTCTTGTGACCAAGCCTCCCTTCATGGCCAACCACGTGACTCTGAATTATACCCATAAAATAAAAATTGTGGGTCCATCTCTTCACTGAAGATGGCGCGCGCAATAGGATGGTCGGGCTCTGGGAGAGTCATCATGGGCGGTGGAGTTGAGTGAGTACAAGGGCTCATAGTGCCTAGTCATGGTCAGTTTAGTGATTAAAGGAGAGAAGCGAGAGCCACTCACTTTGTGAAATTCCATTAAGGCCTTGGGAATATCCACGTGGCTCTGAATGATACCAACAAAACCACAGTGTCGCATCAATATTCTTTGCTGTTGCCGCGACGGCATCAAAGGTCCAGCAACAATGTTGACGCATCCAAACACAAACAAAGGTTCCGTGGGCAACGTGCCTTTTTATCCATAAATTCTCCAGTTAGGGTCGAGGCTTGTGATGTCATAGATGGGTGATTATGGATTTCGCCTCCAATCTTCCCGTTCACCAGATACTGATCATGAGGATCATATATCATAATCGATGGGGGGCGCTGTGCAATTCTTCTCGTTTTCAATATACTGATCATGAGGATGATATATCAAACCAGATGGGGAGGGGGGGGGGGGGGGGCGGTGGATGAAGCTGGCGTAGTCCTAGGTGGGATCAAAGTCCAACATGTTGTTATTGGCTGCGCTCAAGGCAAAGTACAGCTGCTCGGCGTTGTAGGAGGAGCGGTGTGTTGGGATAAAGTGGTCCATGTTTGGCATGATTGACATCATGGGAGTGAGGGGGTTGGCTTATTCTGGGGGAGTTTGAGTAAAACTAGCGCTGGAAGGACTCTGTCTATCTATGCCGAGCTGTTATCAAAGATGAGAGAAACAGATCTAGCCTAGTGTTGCTCCGGCTCAGCAGCACTCTGGGATGTACTCTAGGCAGGAACGGCCTAACAACCGCCTCGCAACTGAGGCTCCATCTCTTGACTGAAGTATTGAAGTGGTAGAGGATCACCTAATGTCATTGTCTAACTGTCTAAGAGCTAATAGAAGAGAGCGAGGAGGAGGAGGAGGAGGAGGAGGAGGAGGAGGAAGAGGAGGAAAGCCTCTTCCTGCGGGGTTCAATACAGGCAGGGGCGAAGCATATTCGGTATAGATTTTAGGAAGAAGTAGACCCTCGCTCCTGCAATATGAAGATGGCGGGCGCAATAGGGATAGGATGGTGGGGCCCTGGATGAGTCATCATGGGCTGTGGAGCTGTGCTAAGGCAAATGGCTATAATTCATGTAAAAGGTCAATTGTTATTGTTCTATGTAATGGAGACCAGCGCATTCCTCAGCTAAATATCCGTATGTTGAGTCGGTGCAGCTGCCGTAACAAGGTGAGTGAGGATAAAACTCTGGACAAGTCATCATGGGCCGTGCAACTAAGTGAGGATGAGACTCTGGAAAAGTCATCATGGGCTGTGCAACTAAGTGAGGATGAGACTCTGGAAAAGTCATCATGGGCTG